>NW_004797562.1:784635-830653 GCF_000002075.1 Aplysia californica | reverse complement strand
TGACCAAAACAAACTTTAAAAATGATGTTAAAACACAAAAAAGTAAATTAATTTGGTCGTCTACAAAGATACTACGGCTATTGAACCTTTCGAATAGAGCCGAGCTATGCGGGTCGCCATTTTGTTTTGCCCGGAAGTTCTCGCGCTACTCCTCTCTCTTTCTTTCTCTCTCTCTCTGCCCACAGACAAAATTGCACGCTTTTAGGCTAATAGTAGTAATGGAATGTTTGTTCGCGGCAGATCACAGTGTAGAATTCTGTGGTTCATTGTGTTGAACGCAAAACTGGTTGATCTAGATCTAGGATATAACGGTGAACGCACACCGGGTGAGAATAGCCAAAAGACTCGCCGGCGCTATTCTCACCCGCAGTAAGAATGGAGGTGGCCTTTAGTGATAGTGATAGAGGCAGAGGCCTAATTAATAATAGCCTAATACGGGGCACTGGTCCTGTACAATTTTGGTCCCGTTTGAGAATACTCGTTTTGACCCCACCAACAATTACTTCTGGTTCTAAACGATTACTTTTTGAAGCGTGCTGATAGGCCGAGATTCTAGGCCTCTATCATACACTCTATGTCGAGTAGCCAATCCACCCTATATTTGCAAATCAAATTATAGTCAACTTCAGGGGGGCATGCGCCCCCCCCCCCCCCATTTTTTGTTAGATGGTCCCAGGAGGCGGGAGGACTTCCGTAATGAGCGACCACTATGATGAGACAGAGTAGAACAGAGAGGGGTTCTAGGGATAAGGGTAGGGTTTGTGGTAGGGTTAGGGTTTAGGAAGTGGCTATCCTCACCCCGGGTGAGAATAAAAATACGATCGACCTCTCCCCCCAGATGAAAATTGCCAGCGTTGGCTATTCTCACCTGGTGTGAATCAAGACCTGTTTTTGATCAGATAGACCAAAAGAAAAAAAATGACGTTATGATAGCATAAAAAGAAAGCTAATTTGATCGTGTCTACTAAGAGATGCTATGGCTATTTCACTTTTCTAATAGAGCCGAACTACGCAGGTCGCCATTTTGTTTTGCCCGGAAGTTCCTGCGCTACTCCTTCTCTCCCCCCCCCTCTCTCTCTCTCTCTCACTGCCCACAGACAAAATTGCACGCTTTCAACACTTGTAGAGCGATGGAACGTTTGTTCACACCGGGTGAGAATAGCCAAAAGGCCTGCCTGCGTAGGTTTGGGGTATGGTTAGGGTTTGGGGTAGGGTTAGGGTTAGGTCTCTAAATTGTGTTTGTTGAAGTGGTCGCTTGTTTTACGGAAGTCCTTCCGTGGTCCGTGAAACCCCCCTTGCCTTGTTATGTATACAAGTGAAATTTTACTGCTCATTTTGTAGGCTAGATCCCTACTGATAAAACAATGGTACCGAATACAAATTTATATTTAAATCAGTATCGATATCCAGTAGTCTTTGCTTTTGTATGATTTAGTGCAAGAGAACGTAACCGCAGTTGTACAGGAGTGCCTAATAAGAGGTGCCCATTGGGAGATCGGGTCTGTTTGGGCCGGTTTGCTAGGCAGATTGAGGGCGCAAAGACAAAGTGGCTATTGTCACTGTGGCATACAAAAGCCAATTGCGCCGGACTAGTCGACTCAAAATTTCAGGCGATAAGTAGAGAGATGGCCCCTGACCCGATCCCATCCCCAATGCTAAATGGGCACCCCGTATTAGGCTAGGCAGGCTAAACCCTATGTCTAGAGAGGCAGCTTAAAACATTAAATTCAAGATTAAACTAACTACTAGACTCTATATCTAGGTCTTGTGGTTCCAAATTATCATTTTTATGTTATCATTCGAATATCTATCTAGACCTTTCGCGGACTAAAAAAAGAGGTGAAGAGTTCCGTATTGTAGCGACCAAGTCATGTCCATGAAATGGACACTTGTAAGAGTAAGAGTATCAGTGGCAGTATGGTTGACGGTTTGGGTTAGGGTTGTGTCTTCTTTTTTTGTTAAGGGTGGTCACTTGTTTTTATGGAAGTCCTGCTTCCCCCCCAAAAAATATGCGAGCCTGCATCATGATCATTCATCATTTTTATGATCTTTGTGTTTTAAGTTTGCAGTGGCTACATTCAGGGCGCCGTGAACGTAGTCTGCAGGCTACATTCACGGTGTTGTGAACGTAATAGGCAGGCTCTGTTAACGGCGCCCTGAATGCAGTTTGCAGGCATTGTGGCACCGTTGAGGCAACGTTCATGATAGTCAGTGACGACAGTGACGTATATTTTAAATATTTTGGCCAGCTTCAAGTGTTTCATCCCATGAGATGAAGGAAAACGATCCAGTTATTCTCGATCGATGGATCGGCCATTCATCGTAAATTCCCTAGTAAACACTTAGCTCTGGCTCAGAGCTTGCCAGTGTAAGGGAAAACGACAAACTCTCAATTACGCAACTACGCATTAGGATATTATAATTATCTGACAGAAATGCATACACGCCTACCAAACTGTTTCAATTGCCTTGTCAGTTGAAAGCGTGCAGTTTTGTCTTCCCACAGTGTGTGTGTGTGTGTGTGTGTGTGTGTGTGTGTGTGTGTGTGTGTGTGTGTATGTGTGTGTGTGTGTTCGTGTGTGTGTGCGTGCGTGCGTGCGTGCGTGCGTGTGTGTGGAAAGAGGGAGAGAGAAGGGGAGGGAGAGACAGACAGACAGAGACAGAGGACTATAGAGAGAGAAGGGGGGAGGGAGGGGGAAGAAGAGAGGAGGAAAGAGAAAGGGGAGAAAGAGGAGTGTTTGTTATATAATATAAGAATAATTGATTCCAGTCATTTTCTCTCTGCGTCGGTTCCCAGGCTGACCCGGTGCAATACAGTCATATAAATTGTACACATTTTATAACTAGTCCCATCTTCCGAATCCCACCTTCTGTTTCCCATCTCTCACCTCTTGTTTCCCGTGTACCGTATTCCCATATCCCGACTTTAATTCTGTCAGGGCGCTTCGTTTTCCTTCATCTCATGTGATGGGACGCTTGAAGCTGGCCAAAATATTAAATACGTCACTGTCATCACTTACTGAAACCGGCTGACTTCAACTGACGGTGGATGCTCCTCCTAAGCGAAGCCTTAGTGCCGTGAATGTAGCCTCAACAGCGCCTGCAAACTGCATTTAGGGCGCCGTGAATGAAGCCACTTGGTTTTAAGTTTACTTTTTATTAATTGTATTTTGTGAAGAATCTAGATTCTTGATACTAGATCTATGAGGGGCATGCAAAAGTTTTTTGGAAGAGGCTAGCCGTCCTAAAATACGGCTAGACTGGCAGGCTAGCTGTACTTATATGATGGCTAGACTGACAAACGGCAAAAAATAGGCCTACTGAATTGTAAAAACATTTTTAGTTTGCAATACCTAAAGTGTTTTTGTATTTGTATTTGAGACTAGACCAAAGGGTGCCTTTCTGACAGTGCATGCGTATTTTAAACCTGAATAAGTACTAATGAAGACCTGTGTACTCAACAGGTTTAGAACTAATAGTGCCTAAAATAAGTACGGCTAGACTGACAGGCTAGCCGTACTTAATTATGATGGCTGAATTGTAAATAAAATTTTTGTTTGCAATACCTAAAGTGTATTTCAGACGAAACTAAAAGGTGCCTTACTGACATGCATATATGTATTTTAAACCTGAATACAATCAAACCTTTCTAAACGGAAACCTGTCTTAAACGGAATCTCCCTGCTCCCCCCTTGATATTTTCCTCTTTAATTACGTGTATAAAACGGAATCCTGTCCAACGCAGAAACAGAAAGAAAAATCCGCTCCCTTCTGAGGGTTTTACCTGTCTAAGATGGAAAATGCTTTGCTCGCTCAGCCCTGATTTGTAATGTCAAAACTCGCAAGTTGGATACCGCTGGCTCCAAACTTAACACCATGCTGCCGGGCGAGGAAAAGGAATATTGGTGCTATTTGGGGGTAGATGTTACCCCATCCATGTGAGCCATCATGAGTGATGAAGATGGTCAGGATGGTGTGGGTGTGAAATCTCTCGAATGCCAGTGAAAATGTTCGAGTGGCGCTCCAGCATGGAAACTCAATGGTTGTAGAGGCAAGAAGTGTGAAATTAATTTTACCAATGTCTACCACCCTGATCGTACAGCCAGCCGAGAAAAGAGTTCCTCAAATCGTTGTTACATGGCAGTGAGGGGTGACATTGGTTGACTGTGCTTATTACACCAATGGGTGGGACTAAGGGTGGAAGCAAAGGAAATGTTCAAACGTTTCTATTTTTAATAGGTCAAACAGTTGTCCTATAAAATGCAAGCACTGGTGGCAATTGGATAAAAGTAAGACTGACGTATGTCATTATCAGAGAGGATAACAAATGAGGAGAGAGGCGTGAAGTTTTGACCACTTGTGACTGCTGGCCGAATGTTCAAGCGACCTTTGATCCCACCGGCTGGGCCTTTGACCCCCCCCCCCCTTACATCCCCACCCCTAAATTCCCCTCCTGTCTAAGACGGAAAATGGCTAAGACGCAATTTTTTTCGGGCTCCCTTGCGATCCCGTCTTACATAGGTTTGACTGTAATTACTAGATCTAGATCTATGAGGCCTGTGTACTCAACAGGCTTCGGTCAATCGGGCCAAACCAAGATCTAAGTACGTAAGTATGGATAGCCACTTCAAAGTTTTTTTACCTGACCTTGAAGGAATAAGAGCCTTTGCCAAAAGGTGGGGGTGTTTGATTGAGGACTTTTTAAATCAACCACTACTCATGGAAAAATATGTTTTCTACTGATAACATATAATGCATACGGCAAGGAAATAAGTTGGTCTAGCTGCATGAGCAAGTAGATCAAGTAGATTGAAGTGTGCTCTCTTCATAAAAAGGTAATAGTACTAAAAATAGGGCATAGTCAAAAGTTCATTTAAGTTTCGTTCAACTAATCCAATGCTGAGCGTAGTTTCTTTGCTCAAACTTTCGACTGTCACCCGTCTATATATATAAGACAAGACACATTCCTTGATTTTCAACACATTCTCTTCTGTTGATGCTGTCACTGGACAACCATCACTGTTGTCATCTTCAATGTCCATGAATCTGCTTTGAGGTTTTTTTATACCAAAATTTTATCACAGCATAGGATGGGCTATCAGTTCCATATACGGCATGCATCCCTGTAAAAATATCCTGTAGTTGCTTGCATTGCAAGAAGAAAAACTTCATTACTGTTCTGTGCTCAATTCTCTCCATTTTTATGTTGAAACTGGAGAACAACATATACATTCACTTCTAGTGCGTTGGTGTTAAAACCAGTTATCAGAAATTCCCCATAATTTATCTGCATTCTAGGAAGATAGTTGTTGGCTTTTACCCCAAATTTCAGCTTTCCTCCTTTATTTCTTCACAGTCAGGTAAAAATACTTTTGGTATGCCCCTCATAGGCCTATCCTTCTTAGTCTGGGTTGGTCCTGACATTATCAGGCAGGATTCAAAGCCAGCCTCCTAACCTAAACTTAATTGATCTTAGATATTATGGGGGCGTAGAGTTGAGTTAGTAATGTTTCTACCTTAAAAAAAAAGAATGCAACTTTTGTTTCTTCAGGTGATTGTCACGGTAGAACCAGGACTGAAAGCTCAGAGCAATGGCAGTCCTCACCTTGCGGTGCTGCAAGGCAGTGTTCGTGCTTGTTTTCATGGTGCTAATTTTTTCACAACAATGTGAAGGTAAATTTTATGAAGCATTTTGTCTTTGCTTTTACTTTGAATTTATCATATTACTGCTCTTCTGTATACTTTTTTTCTTCTAGTCACTTCGGTCTCTTTTCACTGTTGCTAAAATAATATAATACCAGTAATAATAATAATAGTACATGTGTATGCACTTTTACTAAATGTGTCACGACGTGGTGGAATCAGGCGTTAGTCAATTTTTGGGCATGTGGAGTTGTATCATCTTGAAGCTTATTCATTTGTGTAACTTTTGATTGAAAAAATTACCTCCACCTATCTTGAATAGATATTGAGATATTTATGATTGAAGGAGGCGGGGGTCTCCTAGTTTCAGAGGTAAAATTGGCGAAAAAATGGCCGCCAAAGGTTGGCGACTTCCATAACTCGAGAGACCTTTAAAACTGAAAATTTACCTTTTTTGTGCCTTTAATCAATGGTTTTCAGAAAAATCAACTGAGAAATGTGGTTTTTGATTGACAGAAAAGGTGTTGAGCCAAAAAAAGAACATTCGAAATTGTCAAATGGCCAGAAAAATGCTGTTTTCTTTGATTTCATTATTTTAACGAGCGTCTGATTGCATCACGATGCCTCACTAATGTATTTTGTTTCCTGTTCTAACGGCAAATTGTAGTCCTCTGTACAAACGATCACTTCTTACTTCCCGCTTTCCATTTTCAGTTGCCTTTTTAGATCACTGTTGATCTGAAATTTTGTTGATTGGGTGTAAAAGCACATACATTAAAACAAAATATATTTGATTCAAGAACTCTGTCAAAGATGTCCACCTGTTTTGGGAAGACCTCTTCTTTCCTTGACAATGGGTGGCACGTCTTGGAGATTTTGACTGTATTTGAACTGTATTGACCTCTGTCAGCAGGCCAGCCGACACTGTCCGGGGGTCGCGAGGTGTGGCATGAGGAAGAACTCATCAAGCATCTCCTGAACGGCTATGTCAAAGAAGCTCGGCCGGTCCTGAAGCCCGAGGATACGGTGGAGGTTTCCGTCAAGTTCTCCTTTGTTCGTGTGGAAGACCTGGTTGGTTGAAGTTAAATAATGTATAATAATATAATTAACAGTATTTGATATTCTCATAAAGCATTGAACTTGGATGAAACACTGCTGTCTCTTAGTACTTTACCGTTAAACAAGGTCAGCGCCAGGCAGCGCAATCACCGGGCTGCTCTGAGCGACAAGTCAGCTACTGGTGATACACACAGAAACAGTGCTAAACCAGCATGGAAAAGCTCTCGGCGTGAGAAGGGAGCCAATGACACCCCCAACCAGAAGAAGTGTTCCCTCAACCTCTTGCAACTCAACATCTATGGTTTGAGGAACAAGAAAACAGAACTCCTCAAAGTACTGAAGGACAGGCAGATTCATGTTGCCCTCCATCAAGAAACCCTACACAAAGGTACGGACATGAACCTCACAGGATACACCAGTTACGCCTGCACTTGCACAGGATGCCGCGGTGTAGTCATTTACCTGCGAAACGATGTTCAGGGAGATGTCGCACACTTATCATCTGCCCAACCGACAGATATCCAGAAGGCCACCATATGGCATATTGGTAGGAAGTACACACTTTTCAATGTTTACAGCCCTCCACAGACAACATGCGACTTGTCTGATCTGCAAGCAGCCTACTATAAGAAAACCATTTGTGCAGGTGACTTCAATGGCCACTCTCCTGAATGGGGCTATATCAAATATAACGGCACAGGCCGAAAGATTGAGGAGCTGTACGAAACCAGCAACCTATCTTTGTTACAAGATGTCAACTTAACTGGCAGACAGGTAAACGGCAACCTCTTGTGGCCTCGTCCAGAGTACATCTGGACCCAGTCTCGCGTTGTTCTCCATAAGTGGGCCTCGATGTGCTTCCTCCCGCGGGCACTCATACAGTGCGTGCTGCAGGTCGTCAGGACTTGTGCCACACGCCAGATAGGAATCATTGGGAGCGGAGCCTATTGCATGGGTTCCTGTCTGAATCCAGGGGTTGATTGGCGTTTGGCCCGGAGCTGTACTTGTTCTGGGGTCTGCAGCACCGCGTAGAGGTCCCAATAATGACTGCAAAACTCAACTCAACTCCTACCTTACTTCACAGAGCCCACTTGACTCTCAGCCGGCCTGATCTCACCATCTGCTCATCCGACATTGAAAACTCCTGTCGCATCGAAATGATTGATGACATAGGAAGTGATCACAGGCTTATCTTTATACAGATCACCTCCCCACCTGCATTGAACCACCTTCAGAGGACTCGATGGAACTTTAAGAAAGCCAACTGGGCAGAATACGAAAAGACCTCGGACGAAGTGCTTTCTAGCATAGCAGAAACAGAAGATGCTGATCTTTTTAATGAACAAGTCACGAAAAATATTCTTCAAGTTGCATCTCAGCACATTCCTTGGGGATGGCGAAAAAATTTCAAACCCTTTTGGAGGGAAGAAATCCAGACTGTTGTGGCAGAAAAAGAGAAAGCCAGACGGTCATTGGAAAAATCACCATCACCAATTAACAAAACACTACAACAAGACCTGTGCTCAGGTGAAAGTGACAGTTAAAAAAGCCAAAAAAGAGAAATGGACTCAAACCTGCAAAGATCTTGACCTCCGCCACAATGGAACAAAAGTTTGGTCCTTTGTCAGCAACCTCTCGGGAGAAAGACAAAAAAGCAACCCCAAACCCTTTTTCCTTTCAGTCAGCACCATCACTGAAGACCAGAAGAAAGCCGAACATTTTAACCGGTTTGTAGCCTCTATAAACAGGGCAGGCAGACTAACCGAGGCTGATAGACTCCTCATAAATAAGGCTAAGCATAAAGAAAAAGCTCCTACTGTGAACAACTCCCTTTTTGAAGAGGATTATAGCATGGTGGGACTCAGTCAGGCCCTCAAAAAGCTAAGGGAAAAGAAAGCACCAGGACCAGATAAAATACACAACGAAATACTGTGCAACTTTGGTGCTAAAGGAAAAGAAGTTCTCTTTTCCCTGATAAATACCACTTGGAGAACGAGTGGAATACCAAAGGCATGGTGGATCGCCCAGATTATATCGCTCCTGAAAAATGGGAAACCACCTGGAGAAGCGGAAAGCTACCGACCTATCTCGTTAACATCATGTATCGGTAAGCTTGCGGAAAGAATGATAAACAACCGCCTCTACTGGTACCTGGAAAATACTAACAGCTTAAACCCACACCAAGCAGGCTTCAGAAAAGGCAGCAACACAGAAGATCAACTTTTTAAACAGAGTCAAAACATCCAGAATGGATTTCAGGAAACACACTGTTGCCATCTTCATAGATCTCCAACTGGTGTACGACAGTGTGGAGAAAAGGCCTACTCATGGAATTGATGGACCTTTGTATACATGGAAAACTTTACTAATAGATCAAGTTCTTTCTGTCGGATCGAAACATTGAAACCAAGGTAAACAATGCCCACTCGTCAAGAGAAGTACTTGAGGAAGGCCTACCCCAAAGTTCCTGTCTGAGTTGCACTTTGTTCCTGATCTTCTTTAATGATGTAACGAACGTGCTAAAATCAGAAAAGACTCTTTATGCCGATGATCTTGCTCTTGGGCAGACACCTCACAGCTCGATAGCAGGAGCAGGGGAATTAAATGAAGACCTCAAGAGGCTGCACAATTACTGTGAGAAATGGAAACTTAAAATAAACTGCACGAAAACAGTATACACCATCTTCTCGAAGAGCCATAAAGCAGCCAAAGAAAATCTCAAACTAAATATAGGAAATGAAAGTCTCCCCAAAGAAGAACATCCAACTTACCTAGGAGCCAAACTTGACCATAGTCTAACCATGAAAAGCCAAGTGGAGAACATAAGGAACAAGGCAAAAAAAAGACTCCAACTTTTAAAGAGACTCGCAAGCAGTTCATGGGGATCAGACAAACAAACTCTGAGAGGTCTATGTCTTGGTTATGTCCGATCTTCCCTGGAATACAGCAATAGCCTACTCACTATGTGCAGTACAACTACTTGCAACACCCTTGACAAGGTCCAAAACAATGCCCTACGTTTTAGAAATGGTGGCATGAGATCCACACCTACCGCCGCGTGCGAAATCCTTTCAAATGTTGAACCCCTGGGAATCCGCAGAGATAAAGCAGTTTTGGAGCTACACGAAAGAACTAAAAGAATGTGCCCCAACCACCCAAACAGGAAATTAGTAAAAACATGGAAACCAAAGAAATGAATTCAACAAAAGTCAATCATGCATCACATCACAGAACTAATGGAGAGTCACCATCTACCACAAAACAGAAAAGAAACCAAAACAGTCAACCAAAACATCCCTCCCTTCCTTTCATTAAAAAAGCCAATCATTACAACACCTCTCAGAGACAAAAGCACAAAATCTTCAGACCCAGCGACGCTGATACTTGCATCACATCAAACAATCGACAGCTATTCAGATGACTGGATACATGTCTACACGGACGGCTCAGCATTCAAAGGCCCAACCAAAGCCAGATATGGAATACTAATATAGTACCCAGATGGAAGTTCCAACGAGATCTCTGCAGCCTGTGGAGAGAACTGTAGCAACTACGATGCAGAAATGATGGCAATTGAAACAGCACTGTACCATCTCCGCAGTTTTTGACACTCGTCCTGGAAAAGCACAAAGTATTGTGATTTTCACTGACTCACTATCAGTCTTACAAGCCATAGAAAATGACCATCATCTAAACCAAGATTTGACCCATATACTATTTGGATCCCATCATCTGATAACATTCTGTGGCATCAACCTAGTAATGCAGTGGGTCCCCAGACACTCAAACAAACCTGGAAACGACAGAGCAGACACACTTGCCAAACGGGGATCTAGACAGGAACAACCCAACATTCCAACTTCATACAACACTGCAAAACAAATCATTAAAAGCAACAACAAACAAGATTGGATGAACTGATGGGCTCTGGGAAAGACAGGCAGAGCAGTTTTCAAACATATGACCACAACAAAAAGAAATGACAATATCAACCACATACAGAGAAAGAAACAGACCACGATCTTCCGCCTACGAACAGAACATATACAGCTCAACTTCCACCTGAACAGAATAAACCCGGAACTTCCCCCAATGTGTCCGTTGTGTGACTATACTTATGAGACTGTGGATCATCACCTGTTCCACTGCACAGCCCTAAATGACATCAGAGCTACCCTTCTCCCTCCGAGACCTAACTTTAACAACACACTCTATGGAACATTACAGCAACTGCAGCAAACCTGCACTTGTCACTACATGGCATTGGACAGAAGGGTGAGAGCCCAGCTGTTGCTGGATCGATAACAACAACAACTTAGTACTTTACAAATACTATAGCAATGCATATGTGGTACATTATGTTTTAATTCAAAATCTCTCTCTCTCTCTCTCTCTCTCTCTCTCTCTTTCAATACATCTATACATATAATATACTAGCTGGGCCCCCTTTCGATGAAAGGAATGATCGGTGCATTAACATCAACTGAAAGTCTTTGGCTTACTATAGGCTATTTACACTCTACTGGAAAGGAGCAATAAATCATGAGAGATGCAAAAAATTATAAGGTCTAGATCTAGATCTATACTCTCAAAACAAAATGCACCTCGCAAAATATCACTTCCGCACCAGATTTTCTAAAATTGCAGAGACAGAAGCGTCGGCCTACAAAAGCGATCGGCGAAATAAAGAAATTTAGCTTTTTGTAGCAAAACTGTTTCAAAACGGAAAAAACGAAGGGCGGCATGATCTGGAGAATATTTTAAAGAATCTTTTGACGAAAACCGCATGTCGATCGATGCAGCCATTAAAAAGCCTTTTGAATAGCAAAATTCGGCCACCACAAATAGATAATAGATAATCTAAAAACAGAAACAAATTTAGCAGGAATTTGAATTGATTAATTACAAGATTTTGATTCTATTAAACTACTAAAATTAACTACTGGTGTCGCTTGATGTGCAAGACTCAAAAAGATTTTATGATGTGTGCCAATGTTTGAGGGAAAAAATGGTTGTGTCAGCTGCCCATGATAGAGCAATATGGCGTGATGAAAAGTGGCTTTTGGGTAACTTTTAAAATTCTTTCCTGTGAAGTGGTGTAGGTAGTCTAGTGGCTAAGCTACCGGACTCATAATGGTTAGGTTGTGTGTGACGTCAGTAGTCTAGTGGTTAGGCTACCGGACACGAAATCGTGGGGTTGCGGGTTTGGGTCTTAGAGCCTCTGGCCTGACATTATGTCTTTAGGAGAGACTTTTCATATGAATTTTCCTCACTTCACGCAGGTTGGAATGGGTACCGAGCCACAGGCAATGAAAGACCTTGTTAGTTTGGTAGCGTTTTATTGCCTGTAAAATGGCTGTTTGCACTGTACTCTTCCCAGGAAGGTGAGATTGTTTCAGAGTGCACAGAGCTTGCTGTTGGGCTGGAATTTGAGCTATTCTTCTTCTTCTTCTCCTCCTCCTCCTCCTCCTGCCCCTCCTCCTCTACTTCACTTCACCATTGCACGCAGAAGACCCAAGTTTTTGGTTGTAGCAAGTGGGAAAATTATTTTTTCAAGTATCTCGGTTTTTCTGCGGGGATATTGTTACCCTCTCAGCCCAATTTGGCAGAGTCAGAAGGAAGACCACCTCGTAAAAGATATGTTGATGGGGGGGGGGTGTAAAAATAAAAAAATTTCTACATTAAAATAGAAATTTGCTACAGTGTATTACAGTATTTTAAATTCACCATACACGCAGAATGCATTCTGCACTGATCAGATGCTCTCCCCAAAAGTACGAGGAGTTAAAACAAGAAATTATGAAATCTGTTTGCAACTTTTATGAGGAATACAATGTCTTTTGGTAGAGCTTCTTGCGAGAACTTTTTTTGGGACATAGGAAAAGAGATTGTCTTACTTCTATATCGTCTGTTTGTTTACAGGATGAGGCCACAGATACGTTCGCTTCATCGGTCTTCATTGTACAGGTACGTCATGTAGACATGTTCTACAGTCATTATTAAAACACAGTATATGCTGTTTTTACGATTTTACTGGAGAGCCAAAAAAACTGAATGTTGTTACCAAGAAAACAAACTCCTTGTAAACATAACAATCAATATTGTAAAGAATACAATTTTGATAAAAACTTGCTTATTATCTTTAAAGAAAATGGTTTCTTGGTAACAACATTCCATTTTTTGTTCTCCTGTTAAATTGTAAAAACCGCATTATATACTGTACCAGAGCTTGAATTAGGTGTTCAGGAGGGCAAGCAAAAATTGCCTCGATGGGGCCTAAAAATCAGAGGGCACCGAGACAATTTGCTAGGGCACCAAGGCAAAAATTATAGGTGATCATTTTGTTGATTGAAGCTGGTAATACTGGATCGTGCATCACAGCTTTTATAAATAACAATAATATTTATTCTTGCTCTCTACAAAAGTATAGGGTTATCGGAAATTTAAAAAAAAATCATAAATGAAACATAAGTAAATCACAGTAAAATCACACCAAAACAAAATCACAAAAAATCAGTTTTAATAAAATAATGATCACGATTGCATCTGACTTTTGAATGCCTTTATAGCCAGATTATCTAGCTCTTATTTATTGGATTAAGATGAATGAGTATGACTGTTTACAATAGGGTACGATAGAAAACAGTAAATAATATGACCAATTAGGTAAGACTTTTAATATGACCAATTAGGTAAGACTTTAATCATTTGAGATTCAAACAGAGTGGTTTACAGGCAGTGTAGTAATAAAATAAAAACAAATCGTGAGTAACTGAAAACAAATTTTGAACTTGTATAAAAAAGAAAAAATAAGAAGTGAAAACAACTTATGAACTTGTGTATGGAAAAAAAAAGAATGAATGACTAAAAATTGGTGTCAAGCAGTTAAACAGTGTGAGGTTCTGACTATGATGATAAGTGAAAATAAGTTTTGAAAACACAAGTTTTAAAGTACATGTATGTTATATAAAAAAGAACTAAACAATCAGCATGTCATATTATGACTTATGACTAGATCAGAATATAGAAAATATGTTGGCACACCCATATACAAAAAGACTGGCTTACTGTTTGTCCCTTATGGGGAAAAAACAAGTGATTTTAAAAAGTATCACCAGAAAAGATGATTTCAGAGAAAAGTGCTGTTTTATCAGGACATCTAGTTGTGAGACACATCTCTTGCCACATCTCTCACATCTGCAGCATTCTTTTTCACCCAGAGATTTTTTCAGACACTGCTGCTGAGGTTTGGTTATCATTGCTGCGAGTGTGTTGCACTAGCCATGACAAAATGGACATAATTATCAAGCTGAACAGTGTCAGACTAAAGCTTTGATGAGATTTCAGACAAGTCTGACAGGATTTCTCCATACCCCCTGCCCTCCCACGTATGTTCATGTATCTTAAAAATTAAAAAAATCAATAATTCCCCCCATTCTGGAGTCCCATACTTTGCGGTGTTCAGACTTTGAATGAACTTTGGTGACCCCAACAACCAGTGCTCACACAATGCCATATCTTATGATTAAGTAGTGATACCAACGTTCAGGGTCATTGACCTGCCACGGTGGCGAACCCGACAAGACGCGCTTGTATAACTTTCTTTTCTTTTTTTTTTTCCACAAGTGACAGCACAGGACAAATAGTGATTTATTTTCATGGTGGCGCATTTTTAAAAACAAAAAAACAAGGGCACGGCAAAAATTGCTGCGGTTGCCCCTTTGATTTTAAGGGCATTACGGCAAATTGCAAAGGCACTGGGGCAAATTGCTGCGGTGCCGCATTCTATTTCAAGCCCTGCTGTACGTTTAGAAATGGTGGCAGTATTGTGCACATCAGGAATTAGGACATTTCATCATCAAGCTCTTTAAGCCCTGAAAGCAAAATTTTCCAGGAGAGAAAAAAAACCTGTTTCTTTCTGTTAATGTTTTTACCTATGTTATGTATCTTTTTAGAGTTTGAGGGATGGAAATAAAGACTAGCATGCTTGCACCCCTGTTTTTATTTTTACCCATACATAGCAACCAACCAGTTCATAAAAACACAGCCAATATGTTTTTGAGAGTCTGAGTTCAGAAGTCCGTTTTTGTGCCCATGAAATACATTTGCTGAAGGAAAAATGTGAAGTTTCAAGACCAGATTTGCAAATAATATTGAAAGCAAAGCCTACAAGTCAAGAGATTTTTTTCTGCAGGTCTACTTTCAATAGCTTGAATTTGTTGAATGCAGTAAAGTGTGTATGTGAAAGGTTTAGAGGGGAGTTCCTTGGCCACTATCTTGACCCGCCATGTGGATAGAATCTGTTTTATTTTTATTTTAAAAATTTGGCAGCTATACTGCTTTGGTAGTCTCTGTATCTATCTTCTTGTCATAAAGTTGTTGAGCAACGTTTTTGTTTTTGTTATGATGTGAAAATTTGTGTCAGGACGTGATTGAATCCGGTGCTCGTCAATCTTTGGGTGTTTGGAGTTATTGGTATCATGTTAAATCCTGTTGATTTGCCTTGCTTTTAAAAAAAAAATTTCATCTATCTTGAAAAGAAGGCCAGGTATTTGTGATAAAAGGAGGTGAAAATCGTTTGGTGTCAGAGGTAAAATAAGCCCCGAAATGAGCACTTAAGTTTGGTGAGTTTCAAAGCTTCAGTGTCAATGGAGAGTGCTAATCTACATTTTTGTGCCTTTGCTCATTGTTTTTGAGCCCAAAACAAGAAAATTCAATTAAAATTTCCCAATGGGTTGAAAAATGTCAGTTTCTTTGATTTCATGATTTTGATGAGCGCCTGGTTTCACCAAGATGCCTCACATTTGTTTACCATACATTCCCAGGTGTGGACAGATCCACGACTGAAGTGGGACCTCTCCAAGTACGGCGGTGTACACACTGTCCGGTTGCCTGCCAGTAAAATCTGGATACCAGATCTGGTGCTGTATAATGTGTGAGTTCTTTGATTTCATGTACGAATCCAGTCGTAAGATGTTATTAGATATTGCGACTGTTGCAAAGAAGACGAGTGACTCCAATGTGATAAATGTTTGTAAATCAAAGTATATTCATATCTCAATCTGTCAATTTTGACCGATGTGTTGTGTAGGGTTGTTTGGGTTTTTGTTTTTGTTTTGTTTCTGGGGTTTTTTTTTGGGGGGGGAGATTGTTTGTTATTTGTGCTATCATACTAATAAGGATGGACGATAAAGGAGATGAAATGGGAGTTTACTTTAAATTATAGTTTTTCTATTTTTGTTTTCATCGTACCCCGCTATTGAGCTTGAAACCTAAAGGTCATGGGTTCAAATCCCATAGAAGGCCCCGATGTGGTGTCTTAAAAAAATTTAGTTTACAAAAAGTTTCTGCTTTCTACACAGGAGGGAATGTGAGAAAGATTTTGTCAGTTTGTTATGGTATGGGCATGTGTTATCCGCAGCTTGCACTGTGACTGTATGCTTCTAGGAAAGCCAAGAATGTTTCTGAGTGTTCTTGGGTGTGATATGGTAATACTATAGATTGTAAAGTTGATAACTTGGTTATTTGGTGAGAGAATAAGTATAGGTACCGCAAACTGGCCGTGCGCCCCCATGGCACACTGTCACGGAGACCAAAACTCCTAAAACACTGTGTGATCATGCATACACACAGACACTTGATATATCAGAAGAAAGAGGAGCTTTTCTACTTTTTAGTGGTATTATTTATTTGAATCAATGATTCTTTTGAAATCAAAATCTTGTGGGATAAAAGACAACACTATCAAGGTTTTCACAGTAGCGGCCGCGCGTTTCGTATATTGTATTTTAGAGTGACCTCGGTTGAACAGGAACAGGGAGCGTATGGTATTAAATACTGCAATCTGATTCGTCGATATTTCAAGATGAGAAGACGCTCTTTCGGGTGATATATTTCTAAAGACTGTCCTTAAAGAATTAATAGAAGAGATTTGCGTGTGAAAAGTTTTGGTGCTATTTTTTTAATAGAACCAGGGATCAGACTGACTACGGAAATATGTCGGCAGAAAGCCCATTCATTCCTCTTCAAGAATAACAGTGCCATTATACGCAAATAAACACCGGACGCTCCCCGTCGGCTTGCAAGCAGGGCACCATCGCCCCGATTTCGTATAAATTCTCTCTCCTTCCAGGGCTCCTTTCTGCCGTTCCCTGTTGCAGTGCTGTGGCCGCCTGGAATCCCATAAACATGGTTACAATAGTACATAGATAACCTTCTATTATCAAAGATCGTTCATAAGAAGGTAGCTCTAGTAAACTCGACCTAAAACGTGTCCGCAGAAGTCCGTGCATTGGTTCAGATGGTGCTGCAGTCTTTGTTTTAAAGCTCTTTCGTTTCTCCAGAAGAATAATAAGAATAGCACAGTTTGTTAGTTTCGCTTTTATTGTTTTTCACACAAGTAGGGTAACTCCGTTAGAAAAGTCTGCACTTTTTCGAAGAGGGCGACACCGGATTTTCAGTGTCAACATGGACACGTGACTCAGCCTTGTTGTGATTAGCTGCAAACCACCCGATCGCGTGATTCGCAGGCCTGAAAACAAACGCGCTTGTTTTTGTAGGTCACTGACCGAGTCGATCGGTTTGTGCCACGATGGCCGCTTTGCGTCTTAAATTTGGCTAGTCCTGGCCACCCGACCCGATCCCGTATGTGGGCACCCCCTATAATAATCGTCACTTTCCTCTACTTCTTTTGTATGTTTGTCACTATCGTGTGAACTGCTTTTTTTGTCGTGCCTTGATAGTTGAAGCAGACTTTATGCTGTTGAGGCTAGAGAGGTGAGCAGAGTAAGCCTGATTCCCCCATTGGACTTCTCTTTTGACATCCATCCCTTGGCGCTCATGTGACGTTATACAGTTGCAAGTGCTGTAAAAACCTTACTAAAACTAAAAATCTCTTCATGACGTGTTCTGATCTGAAATGGATAAATATTGTTTTGGTGGGTGGTTGGCAGGTGCTCTGGTGTGGTTCGCTCCTTCTTTCCTATCAAACATCTATCATCTTTATCTCTCCTCCTTCTTTTTTTGTTTGTTACTCTCTTGCAACACCTAATCTTCGACACTTATATGACCTTATTGTGTTGCAAAACTAAAACTAAACTAAAATATTGTTTTGGTTGTGTCCAGGGCCCATCGAGAACCACCGAGCTCGCTGTACGAGGAAACTGTGACCGTAACCTCTGACGGCAGCGTGGTGTGGGTCCCCATGCTCACTCTGTACAGCACCTGTCCCATGGATCTGAGTAACTTCCCTTACGATGTGCAGACGTGCCGCATCGTTTTCGGCTCATGGATGCACACTAGCTGGGAGATGAACGTCACGGTGGGTGAAGAACTCTATAGGTTTAAATGCTCCTGTCAATACTATTTGTGAGGTGTGCTGACAAAATGGGTTACTTCTGGCAATCTATGAAAGGAGAGATTGACAAAAGTTTGACACAGGGGTAAAGTTTGTGAATTTTCAACTGATGGCGGTTTCTCTAAGTTTATCATGTCTTATTTCATACTTATATATTGTGTAAACTCCGGCAATAAGTTTGACGTATTATCTCTATTTGCGTTGGGCTAAAATTGAGAAGTAGCTTGCGTCTGGTCATCTTGTCATGTTTCAGTTTCGTCTGTTTTCACGTTTCAGTTTTGTGTCTATTCACATTGTAGTTTCGTCTTGTCCCGTTTCAGTTTCTGGTCCGATGACGTTTCGGTCAACTTTGTGTCTTTTTACATTTTAGTTTAGTGTCTATTCACATTTCAGTTTTGTCTTGTCCTGTTTCAGTTTATCTCCAAGGAGAAAGCTGAGATGGATGTTGTCCTGAGCGAGGAAGACTCCTCCTACCTGGTCCACCAACACCCACAGTGGGAGCTGGTCGGGAACCGGGCCAAAGCCAGGCTGACCTTGAAGAAGTACGACTGCTGCCAGCAGCCTTTCACCCTCATCACCATCTCGGTGCAGCTTCGGCGAAGGTCGCAGTTCTACCGCTATCTGACTTTGGGGCCGGCAGCTGTGCTGGGTATACTGGTGCCTGTGGTGTTTTTGGTGCCTGCGAGGAGTCAGGATAAGACTACTTTTGGTGAGGTTTTGGATGGGTGTGGGTGGGTGGGTGGAATATGAGCACTAAATGTCAATCTGTGACTGATAGAAAAGGGAGTCAAATTGGTAAGAAAAATTATTTTGCTCCACTGAGTCTCAAGAGAGTCTCACGTTTTGGCAGTTGCTCATATGGGTGTTAGGACATGGTGGATATGGTGGTGTCTGTGTGTTTGGAATAGGGGGGGACGCTAGGGATGGTTATGAATGTGTGGATGTAGGACGTTGTGTGTGGGTTATGCCTATAAGTTTGATGGTACAGTGACTTTGCCTTCTCTCTGATATAGGAAGATGCCACACATATGTGGCACGACGTGGCGGAATTAGGCGCTCATCAATTTTTGGGCATCTGGGGTTGTTGGTATCATCTTAAAGCCTGTTCTTTTGACTTGCTTTTGGTGAAAAAATATCCGTCTATGTTGAATAGAAGTTGAGATATTTGAAACTGAAGCAGGGGAGGGTGGCCTGGTTTCAGAGGTAAAATAAATGAGAAAATGGCCTCTAAAGTATGGTAACTTCTATTATAGCTTGAGAGTTCTTGCACGGCTGTTCCACTCAGGATCACCTAGTTGCTGGCCGACCTGACCTCTGAGACGAGGTCACGCCCCGGTCACGCTACCTGCGGGCGCTCGGCTTCACGGTCAGTGGCTCCCCCGCGATGTTGAGTTTTGTACACATAAAGACCAGTTCGTATGAAAGCCAAGAAAGTCAATGAAACAACAACCAAATGATCACATGAAGACGAAGGTGTAGTTTATGACAGTATAATTTTTATCACGGAGAAGTAAAAGAAAGTGTAGTTTAATTTAAAAGAGGGGGAATGTTGCGTTCATCATAGATTGGTTATTACAAACAAACATGGTTTTTTTTAAATAATAAAAAATAAACGGACCGACGGATTTTTACAGTCTTCATTGTCTGCTCACAGTCAGACTTTGAACTTTCAAACACACTTACGTTTATGAGGTGCGGCCAAAAAGTCTTGCTGCTGTTGTTGATTAATGCACACAGTCTTGTCAATGAGTGGGAAAACAGTTGAGTCCAGCCATGGAGTGTGGCCTTCAAATCTGAAGATGTCTGTAGTCAGTGTGCTTCCAACACAGCTATAAGTTGTTGTTGTTTTTTTTATGCCTACTGTTCTCTTTTCTACTCTGGCGATTGTGGCATGGAGCACCCCCCCCCCCCTTTTTTCACCCAGCATGCTAAGACCAAAGCCCCAGGCTTTCATAAATGGCAGGCAATGGCGCTCTAGCATGTGTATTTTTGGTGTCACTGTGTGAGGAAATAACTTGCAGAATAGTTTTAGATATGAACCGATGTCTGCGCTAATGGAAATGTGTTCTGACGGGAGTACAGAAGAAGCATCTGGGGTGGGGGTATCCGTTATGCTCGCGGGGGACGGAGAAGGCAACTCGTGTCCTTCCGTAAGCAAAGGAATGCGCTCTTTAATGCATCCTTTGCTAAGTTGAACACAGCGAGCACACACAGAGCACTCGTTAATTCTTATGCTTGCGTCGTAAGGGGACCAAACATAGGCACTGTCTTCTATGCATTTATTCTGTGCGGCCTTCAAAGCCGCATTTGTAATTTGCTTCTGTAGTGTGTATATTCGCGAGCCACATTTCCTGCATAGAGTGTTGGAATGCTTGTCGGCTGTGTCGTTGTCAATGTTCAGTCTATAATATTGTAAAAAGTCAGACTTAAAGTTTTTACACAAAAATTGACGCTGCTTAGAAACTTTAGTTTTTAAACTTCTTCCACTACAAGTACGACACAACTTGTTTAAATTCTCAAAGTGGATGTTATAAGAGTGTTCCATCTTTGATGTTTAAAGGCTCTATTATTATAAACACACAAGAAAGTCAGACGTTCCCGCTTCACAGAGTTTTTCTTTGTACCGAGGGTTGCGCTAGACTAGTCACATAAAG
Organism: Aplysia californica; assembly: GCF_000002075.1. Lineage (NCBI taxonomy): Eukaryota > Metazoa > Mollusca > Gastropoda > Aplysiida > Aplysiidae > Aplysia > Aplysia californica. Next base: position 809,941 of record NW_004797562.1, on the reverse strand, counting down.
TGCGCTAGTTCATGGAAATTTAGCTCGGACCCTGAGATTTTTCACCACAATGGAGAGAATAGATTTATAAAAAGAAATATGAAGGTTAAAACAAAAATTGTCGGTTCGGATTATTAAAATCCGCTTTTAAATTAAAAAAAATCAATAACACAGAGCTGTACAACAGTGGTAGTATATAGGTATCCCAAGGGAATATAAAACGAGATAGAAACTGGTTTCAAACTGCGGGTTATAGAGGAGATGCTGAGCTTTTATTTGGTATATAACACTCCTAGGTTTACGGGATGGAGAAAGGGAGTACTATGCTGTAAATTCCTGTTAATTTCTTGAAATTGTACCCTTTCCGCGCGGATCAGTCAGATCTAGGGATAGGCCGGTGGAAGTGTCGTAACGCGTAGAGATTTATTACCGTCCGCCAGGGGTCAGAATGGTCAGACGGGCTACAACTAATTGCGCCTCTCGGAGAGTGAAACTGAACAGCCGTGCTTGGAAAAATTTCACATTTTTTAAAATCAATGTTTTTCAGTAAAGTCCACTCAGAAAATGTGTTTTTAAATTCACATAAAAGGTGTTGATAAAAAGTAAAGTAAATAAATAATAAATTGCACAACGACCAGAAAAATGCCGGTTTCTTCAATTTCATTATTTTGACGAGCGCCTGATTTCACCATGACACCTCACATATATATGATGTCATCAGATATCATTGTCATTATCATTATAAGGAACCACAATCTTTTTCTACTCTCCTCCACCCCCCGTCCCTCCCCATCTTCCCTCTCAATGTTGACTGCTTCAAAAAGTGTGTTTACTTTGGAGCAATGGTGTTTGGAGGATGCTCTGATGTTGTTTGCGCTTTATTTCCTATCAAACATCTTTCATCCTCATCTTTGCTCTTTCTTTTGTTAGTATGTTATTCTGTAATAGTTTCTCTATCTTTGGCCCTTATATGACATGTTTGTGTTTCAAGCGCTGTAAACTGTTCTTACCCCCCGCGGCGGTGCTACTGACTGAAGTGTCTTTGTTTTCTTCTGTGCTTGAGCTTGTGGCTTGTTACATCTTCGCTTCCCCACCTCTTTGTGGGTTGTGGATAGATGCTCTGGTATGGTTTGCTCTTTCTTTTATATCAAACATCTATAATACCCCCTGGGGCAGTGCCACTGACTGAAGTGTCTTTTGGCCATTCCCAAAGGGGGGACATTAACATCTCGAGTTCTGGATGAAAATAGTCTCTGTGTGTTTTGTGTGTGTGTGTGTGTGTGTGCATTAATGTATATTGCATGAGAAGAAAGTAAGTAGTAAGAAAGGTTTTTTTGAAAAATGGGTATTCCAATGTAAAGCGCATTGAGCTACTTTTTTTGGAAATGCGCTATATAAATGTTATATATTATTATTATTATTTATTATTATTATTATGCACAGTAGAACTGCACTTGTAAATGGGCTGACTCATCAGTGTTATGCTCGTAACTGGGCCTGAACTGCAACAGGGAACTGCTGCTTTTTCTTTCCTTATCTTTACTATCGTCATTTTCCTCTACTTCTTTAGTATGTTTGTCATACCCTTGTGACACGCTATTTCCAGGGCGCCTTGATAGTCGAAGCTGACTTTGTGCTGTTGAAGTTAGAGAGGTGAACAGAGTAAGCTTAATTCCCTCTGTAAGGACTTCTCTGTTGACATCCAGCCTTTGGCGCTCATATGACCTTATGCAGTTGCCAGCTCCGTAAAACCTCTACTGTTAACAAACTGTTACTAAAACTAAACTAAACATCATTCGTCTTTATCTTTCCTCTTGCTTTTGTTTGTATTTTTCTCTCTAATAATACCTCTCTCTTTGAGCCTTATTTGACTTGTTTGTGTTGCAAGTGCTGTATAATTCTTACTGAAGCTAAAAACTAAAACATTCCCACTTTCTCCCCCCCCACAGGACTACTTCTGTTGCTGACACTTACAGTTCTCATGTCCATCTTGCAGCAAGCCGTGCCTTTTAACCATGGATCTATGCCCAGAATATGTAAGTTGTATGTGGGTAGTTAGCTGGTGCTCGGGTGTGGTTTGCTTCTTTTTTCCGGTCAAATATATATCGTCCTTTTTTCCCCTCCTTCTTTTTTATGTTTGTTACTCTCTTGTAACACCTCTAATCTTCAGCACTTATATATGACCTTATTGTGTTGCAAATTCTGTAAAACTCTTACTAAAACTAAACTAAAACTAAGTTGTTTGCCTTTTAACCATAGATCAATGCCCAGAGTGTGTCAATTAGGTGTCATTTACTGTACACCAGAGGGTGCGGTGGCGAAGCGGTTAGTGTGCTCGTCTCTGAAGCGGAAAGTCCGGGTTCGAGCCTCGGTTCGGACATGGATTTTTTTCGCCGTCTCCTGCCCACCCAGCAGTAATGGGTACCTGACTTCGAGTTGGGGAAGTAAAGGTGGCGTGGAAAGGAACTGGCCACCCTATCACAATATGCCGAAGGCCCAGGAAGTTGTCTCACTAGCAAGGCAATCCCCAATGTCTGGATCGGATGTGGGAACAACTTAACTTTTACTTTACTGTACACCAGAGATTTTTCGCACATTCTTTATTTTTTTGCTATGCTCATTTTGTTTCTGCAAACTACTTGAATCTTCAAATTTCTTTTAAAATCATGAAAATCACAAATTTTAATACTGCAACAGTGACTCAAGGCCCCAAACATATATGTTGGAAACTTAATTACTTTGGTGGCCATTGTCTCACTAATTTGATCTCTGACATAGGCAACCCCCTCCTCCTTCAGTCACAAATATTTGCTAGACTTTTATTCCATTGATGGTTATTTTAATCACCAAAAGTAAGACAAATGAACATGTTTTAAAGTGATATAGATCACTCTGTTTGCCCGAAAATTGTCGAGCACCTGATTTCATTATGCTGTGATACATATGTGTGTGTTCCTGGAGAAAGGTACCAAAAGTCGCAACAGACCCTTTTCAGCTACAGGCTGATAATGACAAAAAAATCACTGTTTTGATCAAAATGTGTTTCCATTAAAAAAATGATTGTTCCGCCATGTTTTAACAATGCGTTAAAAGAAATTTCCTGTAAGGTACAACCGTTAACTCAAAATGGCCAAAATCCGACTTATGGTACCTTTCTTCAGGCACACAAGGTGTGCGCCTAGAGAAAGGTACCAGAAGTCGCCCCAGACCATTTCGAGCTTCAGGCTGGTAAAGACAAACAATTTTTTGGGACCAAAATGTGTTTCCAAAAAAAAAAAAAGATTGTTCCAAAATTGTTTTTACAATATGCTCAAAAGGTTTTAATTGATTTGACTTCTAAATGCTTTATTTTGAATTATTTTGAGGGAAGGGTATTATAAAAACAAATAATGAAAACTGCTTTTAGAAGGTGTTAAAATCTATTGTTGAAGCATGTTTTCTCTTCCCTGCTATGTTTTACCATTGTATTCCATTCATGATATCGATGTCAACTGAATGCCAAATTGGAAATAAATTTCCTATGAATAAATACATTCAAAAATTCATTTTTTAAAGTTTGTATGTGTTCTCACGTTTGTTAAACTTAAAAAAGCTCATTTTCTCAAAATTATATTTTTATACCCTATCTCTCAAAATGTGCAATATCTCAAAAACTACTTGGGATATCTAAGAAATTTACTTTGCTTTATTTGACTTTTCCGATCCAGCAGCCATTTGGGTTCTAGCCCTTCGGTCTGTCAATATGGCAAAGAATTTACAGGTTTTAATCAGCTGTGCTTTGTCACTGTATAGAGTATTTCCAATGTCTGGGGAGGCAGGTAGGTAGGTGCTACGCAGGTCGCAAAGTGCTGGGCAGTTAAAGAGGTGGTGTGGTACTGTTTCATCCTGGCAGTCGCACAATGGGCAGTCAGGTGGGGTATCCTTGCGGATCCTATTAATGTAGGAATTTAGTGGTATGTGTTGTGTTCGCAGGCGAAAGATCGTGACTTGTTCTCTTCTACTCAGGGAATTTATTGCATCTTTAGAGTTTGGGGGCTGTCATGTGTGCATATACAGTTCTTCCAGTTTGAAATTTAAAAAACCCTGTGTTCAGCAATGAATTTCCTATAAGGTACAACCCTTAACTCGAAATGGCCAAAATCCGACTTTTGGTACCTTTCTTTAGGCACACACAAATATAATTGTCTCATCATGCTTGTTTTTCCTGTCCAAATTCTCACCACAGCTTCTGCGAAATAATTGTCTCTCCTGACAGGTTCGTTTTACCTTGGCACCATGATCCTCACGTCGATAAGCGTGGTGGCCTCGGTCATTGTGGCTAACATCTGTGTGCGGGGAGCTCGCCGGAAACCTGTCCCAGCTTGGGCACATTCGGTGAGTGGTAAGAGAACGTAAACCTCTTTGTTGCCTGATAACGTCTCTGGTGCATCACGAAAATGTGTTTTTTCTATTTTTGTGCGACACCATAGCCATCATGGATGTGGGCAAAATTTGCAGTGCCTGGTTGCCAGTGAGATGTTACAAGTACGTCGCACTACTTGGCTGACTCTAATTCTTCTATTCGTAGATTTTACCCCTAGAACGGTGTGGGTTTGTGTTTATGAATTAGAAATCCGAACATTCGTACCAAGTTTGGTAGTATTACTTTACCGCTAGACTTGCAAGCCATCGATAAACACGGGTCTAGTCTTGCAGGCACAAAACGTGAACACTAGAATGACTAAGAAATGGTGGCAAATTTTACATTTTGACTTGGATTTGCTAGTTGTTTGAAAGTATGGGGATATTGGGGAATATGGAGATGAGGACGGTGACGCCATTGCAGACCTATAAGTGGGCCAGGTGAAGACAGCGAATCCTGTGACCTGGAGACTGCCAGAGGGTGTGTGTTTCTACTGTCAACACCAATTTTCTGCTAAGTTCTTTATCCTGAACAGCAGTGCTGACAAAATGCCTTTTTCTTATTCACAGCAGTTTCGAGACAAAAATTTGTTTGGTCAGCGTAATCAGTTTAAAAAAGGTGTTCTTCCAAAATTGGAAGGTGCATCTTTGATAGTTTTGAGAGGGTGTAAAAATGGAAAAATTCTCAAAGTTTGGGCTTAAACAGATTGCCTGTGTCTTGAGACTTTTCATGGTGGACTTTGTTCAACACTATCCTTTGCCAGTAAATTTTTAAATGTGAGGACATGTGTGGGACTGGGAGTTGTGTGTGTGTGTGTGTGTATGTCTTTTGCATTGCACAGCGCTTACAGCCTTCTAGAGATTAGTCGCTATATAAATTTCCATTAGTGTTAAAATTTTTGATGCTCTTGTTTCAGTTGTTCCTGGGTAGAGGAAGTCTGCGGAGATTTCTTTGCATCGGAGACTTCGGCCCAGTCAGAAACCTGTACAGCAGCGACATCTCGGCCAATGCCGCGGCCAGCGGCATCCATCTTGCTGATCTGTCAAGGGGGGAGGGGAACGAGCCGACCTTACAGGAAGTGGAGGGGGAGGGGCTCTGGTGGGTCACCGACCAGCTGTTGAACAACTCGGCAGACGGTTCGTCGGAGTCCCCCGCCACCTCAGGGTCGGCGGAAGACAAGAAGTGGTCGCAGCTCGCCTGCTACGTCAAGTTCATCGTAGGCAAAATGGCCGCCGACTCGGCGTACGAGAACGCCAACCAGGAATGGGAGGAGCTAGGCCGAGTGATTGACAGGTTGTTGTTCATCGCCTTCTTTGCGCTGTATGTCTTTACAGCCGCAGCATTATTATAGCTGATTATTATTTCCGTGTATATAATCAAAGGCCTGGTACTTAGAGACAAAATGTAACTCTAATCCAGGAATAGTATCCCCATTATCTCGATGGAGGCATCAGCGGGGTGAAATGAACACGTCGGATAATGTAACATTTTTGTATCATCGTGGTGATCGTAGGCATTTATCCAAATAATGAAATTGAAGAAACTGACATTTTTCCGCCCATTGGGCAATTTTTATCAAATGTTGGGGGGGGGGGGGGGGATCTCAACACCTTCCATGTCCATTTACAAACACTGATGAAAAGCACTGTAATTGTAAATTTGCAGCTTTCAAGGACACTTGAGCTTTGGGAATTACTTGAGTTTGGCGACCATTTTCTTGCCGATTTTTACCTCTGACATCAGGTGACCCCCACCAAGGTGTTGTATCCCTCTCCTTTTGCCAAAATGTGTGGTCCACACCCACACTAAAATTTATTTTGATGTCAAGTGGGGGGGGGGGGGGGGGGTTGCAAAATATCTTCTCAAGGGCCATGATTTTGAGACTCCTGCTGTAAAAGATTAATTTTAAACTCTTGAAGTCTACTTTCTACTTTGCTACTAATGTTGTGTTGTACGATGAGTCTCCCCCCCCTCCCCCATTTATGCTATGAGAATGTGATGTTTTATTTCGGATGGTGAGTTACCAGATTTTTTTGCCCCTCAAGCAGTGTGGACCAATCCTCTAGTCGCCAAATAATCTGAAGTGTGCCCCGCACAGCAGAAGTTCGAACCCAGGGAGTGGTCTCCTAGTGTGAGGATCTGCATCTTTGTCTCAGCTATGTAATAACTCATTCACTACGGCAGAGCCTTTTCTGTTTATTAAGAGTTTTACAGCACTCGCAACTACATAAGGTCATATGTGAGGCAGCATGGTGAAATCAGGTGCTCGTCAAAATACAGAAATTGGAGAAACATGCAATTTTCCACCAGTTTGCAAATTTTTATCGAATTTTTATTTTTTGGCTCAACCTCTTTTAAAGTCCATATAAACCATATTTCCTTGTGAATCTTACTAGAAAACATTGATTAAAGGCACAAAAATTTTCATTTTTCTGTTTTCAAGGACTCTTTAGCTATTGGAGTTACCGAACTCTGGCGGGCATTTTCCCGCTAATTTCAACATTGAAACCAGGCGACTTCACGTCCTTCAATCGCAAATATCTTGAAGTCTATTTAAGATACATGGATATTTATTTCATATGAAGCAAGGCAAATAAATCAGCTTTGGATAATACCAATAACTCCACATGACCAAAAATTGACAAACGCCTGATTCCACCGTGTCGTGACACATATGAACGAGCAGGACTCACCCCCCAGGGAGGTGCTACAGACTGAAGTGTCTTTAGACCATTCCCAAAGGGGGGACATTAACATGTTCTTATGCACAGTAGAATTGTAATTGTAAATAGGCTGGTTCTTCAATGTCATGCTCATAACTGCAGGAACTGCAACAGGGAACTGCTGCTTTTTCTTTCCTAATCCTTACTATCGTCATTTCCTCTACTTCTTTTGTATGGTTGTCTCACTCTTGTGACCTGCTATTCCCAGGGTGCCTTGATAGTCGAAACAGGTTGCAGGTGCTGCAACCGGATTTGACACTATACAGGAAAAGGATTCACGTCCAGGACCAGGCTCGTTTTCTCGGCATTATATTTGACAAAAAACTCACATTCATACCACACATCAAAGACTTTCTGTGAGGTGCCAGATAGCGTTAAACGCTTTGAAAATTCTATTGCATCCAGAGTGGGGCGGGGACTCAAAACACCTCCGCTTGTACATTTCCCTTGTCCGGTCCAGGCTTGACTACGGCTGTCAAGTCTACCGATCAGCAAAACCACACATCCTGAAAATGCTAGACCCAGTACAAAACCAAGTACCCCGCCTCGCTCTGTGGGCTTTCCACACTTCCCCGGTGGAGAGCCTCCAGGCCGAAGCAAAACATACCACCACTCTCACTCAGACGCACACAACTCTCACTACAATACGCAATTAAACAAAGCTCAACACCAGAGAACCTAGCACACAACTGCATTTTTAAAACAAACCCAGAAACCATAAACAAATTCCAAAACAACGAAAAATTCATCAATCCCTTTGACCTCAAAATCCTTGAGAACCTCAAAAACTTACACTTTCCCAAACAAGACATCCAACAATTTCTTTTCCCTGACCTCCCTCCGTGGCACCTCACCAAGGCAAAAGTAGACTTAAAACTGACCACACATGACAAAGAAAGTACAAACACCAAAACATTAAAAGCAGAATACGAAAAACTTGTAGAAAAATACCCCGGTGCTGAGCTTATCTTCACAGATGGCTCCAAAAAAGACGTGGGCGCCGCAGCCCTATCTTCAAACAGTACACACCTGAGGAGACTCCATCCCGAAGCCTCCATTTTCTCTGCGGAGGCCACTGCCATTGACATGGCACTGGACTCCTTAGAAAATTCTCCTAACAAATCTTTCCTTATCCTTTCTGACTCTCTGTCTTACATCACCTCACTCTCAAACTACACACTCCTACGCCCAAAAATAGTTAGGCCATGACTGAAAATTCACACCTTTTCTGAAACAAGAAAAAATGTCATGGTCGCATGGATACCTAGCCACGTGGGCATCCGAGGAAACGAGCAGGTAGATGACCTGGCGAAGAAATCCTTATCCCTTCTGTTGAGGACAACAACGAACATTCTCCCACAGACTGACTTTAAAAATAAACTAAAAAAGTACACCTCCATTCTGTGGGAGAGCCACTGGAAAAAACAGACGGGTAACAAACTCCACAATATTAACCCAAACTGGGACCGGGAAATCCTTCGAACCTCTCCAGAAGAGACAAAGTCATTTTTACTCGATTACGCATCAGACACATGGCCCTAACACACAAATATCTCCTTCCGGGAGATGAGAAGCCGTTCTGTGTCGGATACGACACTGATTTTACCATTAGACACATTTTAACCGAATGTCTAGACTTTGAAGAGAGATCCGAAGGAAATACTTTAAATGCAAAAATTTGCAAGACATTTTTTCCATCGTTGGTCCCAACAGAATTTTGGAGTTTATGAAGGCAGTGACCTGTATGGAAAATTTTAGAACTAAATTGAATTATAAAAAATTTTTATGAAAGTTGTTTTAAATTGAGAATATAGATTTACTCCAAATTTTAAATATTTTAACTTTTTAAGATCAAATGAACCGTACCCAGCCGTACAGTGAACTGCGAATAAAAAACTAACATGTGTTTCGCGCGCTCATATGACCTTATGCAGTTGCGAGCACCGTAAAACCCCATACTAAACTAAAAAAAAACTAAAGCAGACTTTGTGCTGTTGAAGCTAGAGAGGTGAGTCCCTGTAAGGACTTCTCTGTTGACAGCCACCCCTTGGTGCTCATATGACCTTATGCAGTTGTGAGTACCGCAAAACCTACTAAAACGAATCATCAGGACTTATGCTGGTTGTTTTCACGTTAGTTCGCAGCACAGCTTAGTTTTACTTTGCAAAGTCAGAATGGTTTAAGTTTCTTAAATAAAAGATTTTAAAGCAGAAATGTACATTTTTGGGGGGTAAAGAAATTACATCCGGGAGGGTAGAAAATTTTGTAGAGAATGAGATAATTGTATTTGTGACATCATGACATATCCTCGTGGGTCTTGCTGTTGGTCTACGGGTCTGTTGGGCATACTTCAGGTCTGACTGTGTCAGGTATGCAAGTCTTTTGTGTTTTCTGTTTACAGTTGTGGATTTTAAACTTTATACGAGAACCTGAGATATTATGTATATTATTGTATAACATTTTCACAATTTTAATTGATATATAAAAAGACGTGTATAGTTCTTTTGTATTGATTTTGCATTTAATGCATACTGATACTTGCCTCCACATATATATATATATATATAAGATAAAAGATACGTATGTATGACTGCTTATCAAATCTGCCAACCACTCTAAACATAGGAGCTCTTCAAATTTTTTTCACTTATATTAATTTTTTGTTGTTGTTGTGAAAGAACCCCAATCAGATTATCCTAAAATTAAATTTTTGCTTGAATTCTGTTTTGATCCTGTCTTGTGCAACGTATTGTAAATGATGTGAAAATACAAATTTCTACTTGTCTTTTATTTGCATGACTTTTCACAAATAATGTGAACATACACATTTGTAGCAACATATTTGTTTCTTTTTCATGTAATAACAATAGAAACATCTATTTACCGCGGTCAGTTTGTTACATAATCTCCTATTTTTTGTGAGGGTTTTGAGGACAATTCTTATTATTGGTTGCAGTGGTTGACAGGTCTGGTTACTCTTTTCAGTGTTGTTCTTCGATGTTTTTATTGTCACACTGTGTGTTATAGAAGGAGCTTCAAGTAAAACTTTAAGACTTTCCAAAGCCTTAGAAAGCTGTGCTCAAGGGTGAGAAAGTTTGTGAATCAAGAGGGACTCTTGTCCTATGTATAAAAAGTTTGTCAGCGGTGGGGTATTGTGGTGAAATCAGGTGCTCATCAAAATAATGAAATTGAAGAAACCAGCGTTTTTATGCCCGTTGTCGCCAAACTTGGAAGAGCTTTTTCTCACCTATTTTACCTCTGACAACCCCCACCTGCTTCAACCCCAAATGTCTCCATTTCTTTTCAAAATAGATGGATATTTTATTTTTATGAAAATGTGACAAGTGAACAGACCTTACGCTGGTACCAATACCTCCGTATTCCCAAAAGTTGAGGAGTGCCTGAAAGAAGTGCGATGTGACACTAGTTATTTTTCTACATCTTCTGTCTGACAATTCTATTATGAGAGCATATTGAGCGCTTGAAACTTAAGGGGCAGTGTGTATCCCACTTAAGTGTACGATTTCTGAGAATGTATATATTTTTTACCACTGCTTTTTTGCAATGTGTAAAGTCTGACGGACTGAATTTGTGAATCATTTTTATTCAGTAATCAAGAAATTCATAATATTTAAGTCGCTAAGTGTTGTAAATTTTTACAGTTGCTGCAAGTTGTGGAATCATTATCAATATGATATATAGATATTATTATATATATAATATACATCCACCATGACAAATTGTAATTTGTATCCGATTTTAAGAAAGCAATGTTGAGGGGAGTGTGAGTGAAGGGTAGGGACAGCGCTGACTTCAGTGTGTGAGCCAGATGTGTGTGTATTTTGTCTCACCAACTGTTCATGCGCTTGTTGGGATTGAAGGATTTCTATGTTTTTTTGTTGTTTTGTTTTAATGTTTTAACTTTAATTGTAATGGAAATGTAAGTCGAAGAATTATAGGTCTGTTTGTCACTCAATCGGTGACAGATTTTTTGGGTCAATTTTTACAGCTTTTGAGAGGGTTTTTCCCCCCCGTGATGTCAAAAGAAGATACCTCATTGTGATCTGGGACAACCGCCAGTCTTTGTCATATTTTTGTATCAAGCCTTTTTTTTGTACTTGTCAGAGTTTTTTTGTCATCGATGATCAGTCAGTTTTTGTATAGACTATCTTTGTCGTATTTTTGGATGAATCCTTTCAGTATTGACAGCTTTAATGGAACCACAGGGCAAAAGGAGATACGATGTCACGTGTCGTGATTTTGTCGAGACGTGCTCTCTAACTCAGGACATATTTATTCATTTTATCAACTTTTCGATATTAGATACTTTGTACTTACGGCGTTGTGACGTCCTGCCTATCGAGGCCAGGCCGTTTGCCGTTTACGGCTGTGTAGGGTTGTGTTTAAAGATTAATTTTTACAAATGCCAGTGTGATCTGAATTTTTTGTCTTTATCTGAAAGAATGAGAAACTGGTTGCTGCCAAAACCCTCTATTCCCCTCTCCTCCCCACCTCGTCTCTATATTCGTTGCTTCCTCAAATACATACTATGGAAATTATAAATTATGAATGTCATATCAAGACATTTTATTTCTTTCTTACAGGTGCAGTTTTTCCTTCTTTGTTGTTCCCAGTTGTTTCTGTTATTTGTCCCCTTGTTATTTCCTTTGCTTTCATGAGAAAAACAGTTATAATTTTAAACATTTGTTGGTAAACTACATATTGGTTGTCTATTCAATGTCTTTTTGTTTGCAAATGGAACTTAGTTCATTTTCAGATATTTTCACAAAATCCCAGTGGCATCCCAGCATTATGTTTTATGGGAATATTATATGTTGAATAGTTGTGGTGAAATCAGGCTTTCACTAATAAAATGATAAATTTGTAGATCCCGACATTTTCCCTATGGTTGAACAAATTTATCAATTTGGGGGAGGGGGTTTGTTTATCTCAGTACCTTTTATACCCATTGTAAAAAGCATTTCTTTGTGGATTTTATGAAAAATGTTGATGAAAGGCACTTCCCACAAAGGAAGAAAAGTAACAAAGTTTAAGATGATACTAATGACTCTACATGCCTAAAAATTGAGGATACATTTATTTGTATGTGCATTATTTCATAGTATTGTCATATAGATCTGATTGTTTTCAGACATTTTTTGATCCACATTTTTCTTTTCAATGTAGATCTGATATCTAAAAGTTACAAGTTTTGGAGTTTTATTTAAGATAGTTTTGAGTTTGAGTAAAGTCATTGAGCATGTCATTGATGAATCAGCCCATTTACAATTACAATTTTACTGTGCATAAAATGAAATAGTCATGAAGAGCAGGGGAAAATCCAGACAGACAGACAGACAGAAACAACAGAGGGAAAGAAAAGAAGTACAGCCTTCCAGTGGCTCCCTCCAACAACCTGTGGCAAGATTTTGTTCAGCAAATTGTCTTATTCCGTGTAATCAATTTTAATTGACTTGCCTTGATTTTAGATTTACAGTAATTATTATTACTATTAAGAATATTTATAGTACTATGGATATACATAGGTCTATAATACGATTATGCTTGTGATGTTGTGCAGCTGTGACCTTACTTTGTTCTGTTTTGGGGAAGGTTTAGAAGAAGCGGTAGGGGGGGGGGTAGGAAGCAGAAAATAATTTCAAAGACGTCTACAACTTTTTAAACTTTTACTTTCAGGTAAACTTTAAGCTAAGTCTTTAAGAAGCAGAGTACAGTGCTTCGCTGTCGCACACAGGAGACCCAAGTTCGATTTTCAAGAAGGGAGACATTTTTATCAAGTATCTCGATCTTTCTGCTTGGATGTTGTTTCTCTTATCCCAGGTTGACCTGTACAGGCAGGGTCGAAGTTCGCCTTCTAAATAATCTAAATTGTTTTGTTGGCATAAAAACATGAAGAAAAAAAAGAGCTGGTTCGACTATACAATCATGTTGGGTTTTTTAAATGATTTGTCAGGTTTCGTGATTTCCTGGTACCTGTGTGTCCTCCCTCATGTGACTATGTGGTATAGCGTCACTACCCGAGGTCACAGAAATATTGGTATCATACACATATATTATCCTGTTGCATGCATTATATTATGGCATATTATGGTATACCTCAAATTTGTATGTTGATACATACGCAAGAATAAAAGCCTATTCTTAAAAGTTTGGGGTTGGTTTTTCTTTGTTTTTGGTGTGTGTCTTTGGGTGTAGTATATCATGTTGCTGACAAGATGTTCAAATGTCCTTAACTCAGAAGGCAACATTTTTCACAACTATATCTGCAATATGAATCCTTTATTACCTATTCCACATGTAGAAATTAATTTTGATCAAATATTTCTCAAGCAATTGTTTTGGATAACCCCAGGGGGATGCTACTGACTGAAGTGCCATTAGGCCATTCCCATAGAGGGGACATTAACATCTTGAGTTCTTATGCACTGTAGAATTGTAATTGTAAATGGGCCGATTCATCAATGACATGCTCATAACTGTGCCTGAACTGCAACAGGGAACTGCTGCTTTTTCTTTCGTAATCCTTACTATCGTCATTTTCCTCTACTTCTTTTGTATGTTTGTCACACTCTTGCGACCCGCTATTTCCGAGGTGCCTTGATAGTCGAAGCAGACTTTGTGCTGTTGAAGCTAGTGAGGTGAGCAGATTAAGTCTGATTCCCTGTAAGGAAAGCACCTAACCGCTAACACTAGAGACACTGCGCATGGTGCAGAGGTGTGTAAACACTACGCTTCCATTCCATAGAATTACAAAGTTCTATCTGCTCAGGGCCTAGTTTTGGAACATTTTACTTTAAAAATGTTGAGTTTCATAGTATTTCAAGCTTTTTCGAATGCAATTCTTTGAATATCATGACAACGACTCCTAATATTCTTACGATTTTCATTGAACAGATAGAACATTTAATTTGGTTTCTGGCCTCATTGTCTTAGTAACTCAAAACGGCCAAAAATGTCAGATAGAACATTCTAGATTTCTAAGGTATCGAAATCTAGACTAGTGACACACTTACCGGACAGCCTGCCACAGATTGTAAACTGTCATACCTCCAAGCATCGGCGGCACGGGAGACTGGGGGATTACCAAAGCATGACCAATGACCATGGCTTTTATAGTTTATAGGAATTATCCTCGGCAACACCCCTACCCGGGCCCAACTCCATCCCAAACATCTCACAGACCTCAACCCCAACCTCCGCCTCATCTCACCCCATCCCACCTATTGCGTCCCACCCACCCCACTACACCCCACTACTCTTTACTCCAGCCCATTCTACTCCACCCCACCTTAACGCTCCATCCCCCCCCTACCCCATCCCACTCACCCCTACACCACTCCACCCCCCCCTCCCTTTGCACCACCCAACTGTACCCCATTACTCTCCACCCACCTTCCGCTTTCAGTGTCACCGCCCTACCCAGCCTACTCCTTTTTCCCATGAACAACAGCAATGATCCCCGTATGCACATATGAGAAATAAAATTTCAATCACTATAGGGTGGAATCAGGCACTCATCGGGGTTTCTGTTTGATTGTTTGTTCGTGTGTATGTTTGTCGCTTGGTTGTTGTTGTTGTTGTACTTTTGTTGTTTCTTCTTTTTTGGGGGGTCGTATGGAGTTATTGGTATCATCTTAAAGCTAGTTTATCTGCTTTGGGTGAACAAATTAATATCTTTCTATCTCAAATAGAATTCGAGATATTTGCATTTGAAGGAAGTGGCGTCCGCCTTGTCTTCTCGGGATGAAAGCGATATGTTACTGCAGAAAAACCGAGATACTTGAGTTTAAAAGTAAAAGTCTCCCCACTGGGGAGTGGAACTCGAGTCTCCGGCTACGCCCCCCCAATTTCCGGGGAAAAATTGTTTTAATTCCCCACCGGGGGGACATTTTCTTTTAAGAGGGGGGCCAAAAACAGGTTTGAAGGTTTCCTGAAAAAAAGTTGGGCCCGCCTGGCCCCCCCCCCCCCCCCCAGCAAACAAACCACCCCCCCCTCCCCCCGCCCAACCAACATCCCCATGAAAAGGGAAAAATATTTTTTTAATGCACAGCAACAAATTCTCACAGCCAGTGACGTCATACTTCGTAAACTTGTAGGGCACAAGTTTGTCCCAGTGCCCCTGTAAGCTTAGTTGTTGGTTGTTTGTTCACATTCGTCGCCGGCGTTAAAAAAAGATTCTAGTCCATCAGTTATTAATCTCTATAATTTGTGAGACGGCTTTAACATTTGGCAATTTTTATCGAATTTTTGTTTTTTGGCTCAACACCTTTAACATCCTTTAAAAACACATTTCTGTGTGGATTGTACTAACAAACGTTGATTAAACTGTCCCCGTAGAATTATACAAATTTAGAAGGCCAAATTATGCACAAAAAAGCAAAATTATGCAAAAAATTATGCAAGTTAGCGTAACACCATTCGCGACATGTTTTGCACTTTTTCAACACGAATTTTCATGTTTTATGTACAGAAAAATTGAAAACAGAACATATCAGTATCAGTAATTTGTTGTGTATTTGGAAAAGAAAACAATACACATCAGTAAAAAAAAAAAAAAAAAAAAAAAAAAATAATCTCTGTAACTTTCAGCTTTAGATCTTGATCTATAGAGGAAAGAAAAAATTTTTTTTTTAAATTTTAAAAAGGACATCTGGACCTCTGATGCTGGCACATTACTAAAACCAGGGACACCTGTCAAACATGAAACATCAGCAGACTTGAGAACATAGTCCGAGCGCCAGATGAAAAAGCTTGTTTTGCGTCATAAAGTTTTTTTCTTTGGTGATTCTAACAGAGTTTTCATTGCTGATTTCAAATCTAATGGGGGCCAAATGCTAAACTTTGGGCATTTTTGTTTAAAAGTGAAAATCCAAGATGGCCGCCAAAGAATTTCGAGTAAAGGATGTTGTGAGGGATATCATTCATTTAAAAGACATAAAAATGTACAAACTTAATTAAATAGCATTCAGTATGACAAAAGTAACCACTCTTGATGAAATACACTTCAAATATTCGATAAAATGACAACTTCAAAGAAAACAAGATGGCCGCCATATAGTTTTCATAAATGTGCTGATCCGCAATACACTTGAAATCGTCGCATTAAAATCACGACCTCGCATGGATAAGTTCTTCCTCGTGGCAGAGGGCGACACAACACACA
The DNA here is from genome assembly GCF_000002075.1 of Aplysia californica. Lineage (NCBI taxonomy): Eukaryota > Metazoa > Mollusca > Gastropoda > Aplysiida > Aplysiidae > Aplysia > Aplysia californica. The sequence goes on along the minus strand of NW_004797562.1, from coordinate 793,653 downwards.
CACACACACACACACACACACACACACACACACACACACACACACACACACACACACACACACATATATATATATATACTTACTTTACTTTTACTTTTTTTTTCTTCCGCTTGTACCCTGGGGTGTCGCGGGGAGACACAGGTGTCTGTCTGCAGCAAGTCGTGTGGCCTGTAGGAGGGACATCCCATGATCTTTAAGGGTGTCTGCCACAGATTCACTCCATCGTCGCCTTGGTCTTCCTCTGGCTCTCCATCCAGAATATTTAATGTTGTATGCTCTCAGAGCTGGATGGTTTGAGGGCATCCGCGTGAGGTGTCCGAACCACTTGACCTTTTGTTTTTCAATGTGTGGTAGGACTGGTGTTGCTCCCACGGTGTCCCTTATGACTTCATTTTTAATTTTGTCTCTTCTTGTTTTGTTGACCGCTCTTCTTAAGCATTTCATCTCGCATGTGACCAGTTTCCTCTCTAGGGCTTTTGTTAGAGTCCATGTCTGGCACTGATATGTGAGCGTTGGAAGGAAAATGGCGTTGATGAGCTTCGCCTTGGTGCTCATGGGGATATTGGGATGTTTCAGGAGAGGGCCCAGTTGGTAGCTGACTGCGTTGGCTCTCTGGCATCTAGTCTCTATCTCTCGATCTAATTTTCCATTTTCTGTGAAAATGCTGCCCAAGTATTTGAATTCTCTGCTTTGTTTTAGTTGGGATCCATTGATGTTGATATCCACTTTACCTGGTCTCCTGCTAATTGTCATGACTTCGGTCTTGCTTATACTGATCTTCATGTCATATTTTTCGCAGCTCGCATTTAGTTGGTTTGTATGCTCTTGTAGCTGAGTCTTGTTGTTAATCATTGCCAGGTCATCTGCAAACATGAGTTCGTTGAGTGCCTCTGGGTCTGGATTGGCCTCTTTTGTTATCTGGTCCATGTAGATCACGAAGAGCAGAGGGGAGAGATTGCAGCCCTGTCTCACTCCGGATGTTACTGGAAACCAGTCCGATGTTCCACTGGTAGTTCGGACAGCGCTTCTGCTGTTGGCATAGATAGCCCTGATGTTGTCTAGCAGTTGTCCCTTGATGTCGTACTTCTCTAAGATCTTCTATAGTTTGTTTCTATTTACTCGATCAAAGGCTTTTTCTTGATCCACAAATACGAGGTGGAGATCTTTGTCGTATTCCAAAGCCCTCTCACACAGTTGTCGGAGTGCGGAGATTGCATCAGTGCACCCTCTTCCTTTTCTAAAGCCAAATTGGGTGTCACTGAGAAGATGTTCGGTTTTTGCGCGAGTACGTCGCTCTAGGATTTTTGCATACATTTTCCCCACATGGCTGAGAAGAGATATGCCTCTATAGGAGATATATATATATATATATATATATATATATATATATACTTTAAAGTATTTCATTCTAAAAAAACGTGTGGATGCAGGCGCTGCATGGATCGGAGATAGTAAAGACAGTAGCGAGCATAGTTGACGTTCCAGGCTCAAAGGTGTAGGGGAACATCTTTTCCACAGCAAACAAGTGAAGAGTCCAGTCAGCTTCTCTCTCAGCCTGAACAAAGGCCATCACAATGAACACTGGGTCAAGGAGCACTCAACCCAAAGTCTTGTGGTTTTGCTCTGGGTGCTTTTGGTGACGAGACATTGCGTGAGTGCAGCCATGGTGTACACGTTAGTTTTGGAGAGAATGGGTCGCAGTAACTCCTCAACAAGACGTCTCAATGCTTTTACATTTTGTGGATATTTTTTTCCGGGTCAACATTTTTGGCACCCCCACAAATGCAGAGCTAAGTATGTCTTCAATGCCACTTCCTCCCATCAGGTATCCCACAGTACTAACAAAACTCCTCAGCATGTGCATACCAACAAGTCTTGGGATGAACTTCTGAAACTGTTCCTTGTCAACCCTTGTGATGTGGACAAGTTCTTTGCACAGCTGGTAGTCACTCGTGAATATTGTCCATCCATGACCAGTGAGCTGTGTCAGACCATTGGCTTCAACCATGGCTGTCTTCACGGTGTCTGGCTCAGATGGGATAATGTCCAGGAATGGGCTGTACATCACATCTATCTTTGGTTGGGGTTGTTGTTCTGCACTGCGGGTACGTTGTGTGTTATAACCTCCATACTCAGGTCTTGCATCTTGGCAGAGTGCCTGTTTAAAAAATGGCAGATCTTGAGTTGCAGTTCTATTCAGAGAAGCCTGTCGTGTGGCAAGAAAGACCAGAGATGAGACATGTCGCAGGCTCAGTTCTTCCGGCATAAGTGGTTTCGTGTTTCCTGTGTACCGTTGAACTGCAACGTCACCAAGTGTCAGATTATCGGACTTGGTTTCGTGTTTTGCTGAGACGCCTGATGGCTGGAATATCTTGCATTTCCCACACCTGCTCTGACTTCTGCGTGTTGGCTTGTGCCAGTATCTTTGCTGAGCCGTGCGTTGATTTCTGGCCTTTTGGAGATGATATCTGCGTGTCAAAGTTGTCAGCTACAACTTGAACAAGCCCATGTTTACTGTCAAAGTAGGCCAATCCTCTTGGAACAGATGCCATAGCAACAGTAGCTGAACACCGAAAGCGCCTTAGTTCGTCGTATGAGGTGGTGACTCCATACGTGTGAAGCTCGTCTATAAATTTCTTCTGTCTACTCAACAGAACACAAAATCCAAGTTGCAAGTTTGTGAAATAGTTGCTGACTGTACTCGTAACAGTGTGGCCGATCATTGCTGCTGGCAGTGTAGAATCCAGTTTGGGATCTTTGGCTGCAAGGACCGATAGCAAATGCTGCACTCATTCATGACAAATCCCGAGTTGGGGACGTATGGCGATTGTGCTTTGGACATTCTGCTTTGACCACACTAACCAAGCATGATATGGCTCGTCCATTACAGTCTCCTTCATCATTTACAATACGCATCTAGACTGAAGCCGTGCTCCTGAAGAAGAGGATGGAAGCCACACCTGGTGAGACAGGATCAGCAATTCTGGATGTAGCTTCTCAGATACATGGTTCAGGAGTGTACGTCGCGATTTATCTTCCTCCCCCCCCCCCCCCCCCTCAAGTTCAATATAGCATTCATGGACTTCCACACTATTCCACATTCGTGATTTGTTTCCTCGAATGTCGTCAACCAGCATACCGAAGACATAGTCATGCTTTGTAGGTGAGCTAGTTGATTGCGTTGGATAATTTGTGTAGAACCAGGAGTGGCAGTCTCTCTTATACCTAGCGTCTGCTAAATCACTGACTGTTGATGACACACGGAAGTTGACATCCATTCCCCATTTGTCCCCACGTTCCTTGGCACGTTTTTTTTTTTGTAGTTTTTCTTTGGTGATCTTCCTCCCTTTCTCCTCTCCAGTTCGGCATAATAAGTAGGCTTTTTCCAACGATCTGGGTGTTTTCGGGGGTATCAGTCAGCATGCTTCTCCACAAAAAAAAACAATGTTCGTGAAAATTAAACGAACTAGTACTGCCCATATGACGTTTGAGTTCTTCTTCAGAAAGTTCCTCAGTCTTTTGCTTTAGTAAAAATCGCTTAATATGGTCTCTGGAACAATGCGTGCTCACACAGTTCTTGTGACGCAGTATAAACTCAGCATCATCTGAAAGTCTCTGACTGAGTCCATCATCTTGTTGCCAGCTTGCTTCTAGTAGACCACTTATCCGTCTCGATTTGATCAGCGGTGGGTTCTTTATCGCACCCGTATGAGTTTAAAAGTAATTGAGAGAGACACTGTGTGTATGCATGTGCATGTTGCATGAACCAGCCTGATCGCATCACGTCCTCGAGGTGACGTAGTGGTTTCCTACATTCTTTGTTTCTACGGAGGTGTGGTGTGACGATGCACTGTCTGCCAATGTTTCCTTCCTTTGCTAGCTGAGTCCATATTTATTACAGCAGGCCGTGCAGTGCACCTTTCGGTGCATCCTGTGACATCACGGCGAGAGGAGCTATTAGTGTTACGCCTAGTACCCTCGCGCCTCGCGCGAATCTTGGTCGACTCGTACATGGTATAGAGATGGGTAAAATCCGGATAAAATGTCCGGATAACCGGATAATTCTCAATGAAATATTATCTGAATTCAGATTCTAAACTCTCTTTCCTGACCCGTTTGCCGCAGTGAGTGTACCCATTTGTTGATGAAGTAATGCTAACCTGTTTATCTAAGAGATTTTGCCGAAGCGGTTCATAACGTATTGCCGAAGAGGTGTACTAACATATTATCCGTATTTTGGTAAAGCGACTCATTGCCCAGTCCTAGTCGCTCCTTCATCATTCTTGCATGATACGGGTTGGTGTATTTCAACCAGCAGAAAAAATTATGCCCATAAGATACAAGTTGGCCCCCGACTGATATGAAGTCTAGAGACCCCGAGGAAGCAGAATCACCAAAGAAAAAAACGTTATGATGAAAAACAAGGTTCTAGTACTTTATATAGACCCGGCTCTCGGACTAACACAACAACTGTTGATGGATTGAAAAATTGAACATGCTCAAGGAACAAAATCACAACCCATAACCAAGATCTTCCAACAAGGGAAATAACCAACTTTTCACTTAAATGAGACTTATTACGGTGATTACGTCCCTTTAGTGAAATGATGAGCCGTTAATTCATTGTTTTGTGAAAAAAGGAAAAAAACGTGAAAAAACGCGGATAATCCAAAATTATGCAAGTGTTGCAGAATTACGCGAAAAAACGCGGCCGCACAATCGCATAATCCTACGGGGACAGAACATTAAAGGCACACAAACTGTAAATTTGCTGTTTCCAAGGATTTCAATTAAAGCTTTGGAAGTCACCAGATTTTAAATTGGTGGACATTTTCTCACTAATTATACCTCTGAAACCAGGCGAGCCCACCTCCACTATTTGCAATTGTCTCGACTTTTTTTTAAAAGAAAGCTGGATAGGGGGGCTCTCGTGGCCTAGATGTTAAGGTGTTGGCCTCTCATTCAAAGGTCCCGGGTTCGAATCCGGGTAGCGACGGAACATTTTTTTTCTCTAAAATTGTCTCCTTTCACCTCCTTTCCTGCTCTCTAGTAATATTCGGTCGTCTGCTTTCATCTCCTCTTTCTGCCCCCACCCCCTCACCTCCTTTGCCCCCACCCCTCACCTCCTTTGCCCCCTCCTCTGGGCTCCTGACTCTTTCTGCAGCCTTTCTACTGCTACTCCTTGACTCCTTCTTACAGCTATCTTTCTGCCACACCCCTGATTTTCTGGTAGGAAAGATCTACACCTAGTCTTCTCGGACAAGGGCGAAAAATCTCGGAGGGCCGGTTTGCAAGTCGCGCACGTTAAACATCCCTTGGTGGTCTAAAATCGATAAGAGTAGGCTTCGGCCGCCACCCGGGCAAAATTCAATATTTCCTACCAATTAAAAGTATTAGGTGTGTCCCGCGCGCTCACATGATCTTATGCAGTTGCGAGCGCCGTAAAAGAAATTACCAAAAAAAAAAAAAAAAAAAAAAAAAGCTGGATATTTTCTTCATTAAAAAAAAGGCAGTAAATGAACAAACTTCAAGGTAATACAAATAAATCCATAATGCACCCAAAAATTGACGGGCGTCTGTTTCCACAAAGTATTATATTACAGAATTATGTTGGGGCCAACCTTTCTGTTATTTTGTTAAAATAAATCACAGACTCTGTACCCCTCAAGATGTAAACGAAAGTAACGTCTAACGTTCTTTAAAAAAATACAGAGCCAGATTTCCATTATTGTGAATTTATAGAACTGCAAGTTTCGACGGTTATGTATCGTTATAAAATACATGTACTTCAAAATAATTGACCCGTTGTATTAAAATTTGATACCCCCTGGAATCAAAATATTCTAAATCTTATTTTGGAGCAAAAACAGTAAGCTTAACTTGGGCTGTACCTAGTGGTTCTTAAAAGTCAGGAGTGGTCGGTGACACGGAGTTTAGGTGGGTGGTATTGGGATGTGTCCTACAGCAACACACCATGACCTTAGCTCAAAAGAGGGTGCTGTACAGTGGCGACCAGCAATAAAATGATGTGTGAAATGACCGTCTGTAAAAACGAAGTGAGACTAAATTTAGAAAGGTGAAAAATGGCAAATCCTCTAGACCAGTGGTTCTCAACCTTTTTCAATCCGCGACCCCTTTTGATTGTTTGACAAGTGGAACGATCCCTCATACCCAAACACCGAAATAAAGTAATAAACAAACCCTCTTAATCCCCCCCCCCCCCCCAAATGCGTACATTCCAGCAGCAGACAATTAATAAGGCCTACGTTACATAGCTAATACAGACAATTAACTGTACTTTTAAAGTTTCAAATCACTCTTATTTCAAGCAAATGCAAATCGAGAAAAAGGAGAGACACACACACGCATACACACCCAGAGACAAACATACACACATACAAACACACATACACACACAAACATACACACATACACACACACATTCATACGCACACACACACACACACACACACACACACACACACACACACACACACACACACACACATACACACATACGCACACACACACACACACACGGATTTAAAGAAAAATAAACTAGTGAGAGAGCTGTGCCTGTAGTTCAAGAACCAGTCTTGAAATGCTCGGGGAGGTCTTGGATAATGCAAGACGCATATCATCAGCAACATCCAGCTTGTTCCTTGCTTTTGTCTTGAGTTGACAAGGGTAGAAAATCCACTTTTTGCAAAGGTAAGTCGAGGCAAATGGGACAATGACTCGAAGTGTTGTTTTGCTGAACTGAGGGTATGATTCCAGGAGTGAACACCAAACTGTGCAAGAGATTTCTCAAGAAACGTGTCGCGAGCTGACGAATCATGTCTCAATTCAAACAGCTCGTCGTGAATGTCACCTCAATGACTGTGACTGTGATGTCTAGTCCAGGAGTGAAAGGGTTTATCACAAAAACTTCTTCACTACAGTCAAGGTCAGGAAATAGTTCTTGAATTCATCTCCAAGTGATTGCAAATGTACAGCAATACCAATTTGAAAATCAGCAGACAAGGTCTCCTTTGGAATTAACAGCTGTGAAAGGTTGATAAACATAGCAATGTTTCCCTCCGTAAATTTCTGGTGCCAATTCTCAACTTTTGAACGAAAGCCACTCAGAACGCCTTTAGGGGGGGGGGGGGGGGGGGGCTACACCCCAAAAATCAAAATTCGGCTCAAAATCATGGAATTTGTGTTGTAGGCATTTTAAGCTTCCTCAGCCTCTCCTACAACTATTTCATGGCATTAAAAAACCCAAAACCGTATTTATTCTCACACCGGGCATGTTTGTAACCGCCATTTCCTCATAAAGTCAGTATTTTATTTTTCTTTATCGGCCGTTTTCTCAAAATGCGACTTTTCTCTATACTTTTTTGAATAACTCCGCCATTTTTCATCCAATCTTCATGAAATTTTCACAGAATGAAAAGATGAGGTAATACTAAAACTTCGTCAGTTGAATTTTTGATATATGGAATAGATTTTTGTTGGTGGTGTCTGGAGTGTGGATTTTCACAGATTTTTCGCAAACTTGAATGCTACCTCAGGAAAAAATTCATTAAAAATTTTCTAATTCGATTAAGAAAAAAACAACAGACAAATTTTTAGATCTAATGTTTGTGAACACTCATGCAAAAAAACCCAATCAATTTCCATGAGCGATAAGTGCGGTATTCATTACGTAAGACATGTCAATAAAATCCAATATGGCGGCGTATCCATGGAAATGAAACTTTTTCTCTAATTTGATTGTGGATCTTAAGACTCCTTACTATGCTTGTTATATGTGTGAAATTTGGTAAAATTCGGTCCAGTAATAAGCGAGATAGCCTCCAGGTGTAGTCCCCCCCCCCTTAAACTGCACAAAGTGTATCTGTTGACCTTGAAGTTTAAAACTGAATTTGTTGAGGTAGTCAAACATATCAGACATATATAGGCAAGTCTTTGGATCCACAAATCATTTGAGTAGTTCCTGCTGAGCTCATCTTTTTCCTGCACTTCCAGGAAGAACTTGATCTCCTCTCTCAGCTCGACATACAACGTTTCCTTTCGATAACCGTTCAACTTGAGTGTAGAAAAGCAGTGTGTCATGATCGCACTTATGTCAGAACAGAGTTCCTTGAAGAGTCGTGTATTTAGGGGGCTGCGTTCCACATAGTTGACAACTTAAACAGTAGATTCCAACGTTTCCTTCAAAGTGGGATTGGGAGTTTTGCAAGCTAGTGCATATCTCTGTATCATGCAGTAAATGCTTTTGCGTGTGGTGCTTTGTCTTGCACTTTTGTCTGAAAGCCGACTTAGATCTTATCATGGCTGGGGCACCATCCGTACAAATGCCACACACATTCTTCGACTCAAGACCCTCGTTTTTCAAAAAATGAGGATACCCTGTTGCTGTGGTGTCCAGTGGGGTGCAAAATAAAAATTCTTCTTTCTCATCTTTTTCAAACACGTATCTCACAAAGACCAGTAACTGTGAGCACGATGCCACATCAACATCATCATCATCATCATCCAGCTTGTTCCTTGCTTTTGTCTTGAGTTGACAAGGGTAGAAAATCCACTTTTTGCAAAGGTAAGTCGAGGCAAATGGGACAATGACTCGAAGTGTTGTTTTGCTGAACTGAGGGTATGATTCCAGGAGTGAACACCAAACTGTGCAAGAGATTTCTCAAGAAACGTGTCGCGAGCTGACGAATCATGTCTCAATTCAAACAGCTCGTCGTGAATGTCACCTCAATGACTGTGACTGTGATGTCTAGTCCAGGAGTGAAAGGGTTTATCACAAAAACTTCTTCACTACAGTCAAGGTCAGGAAATAGTTCTTGAATTCATCTCCAAGTGATTGCAAATGTACAGCAATACCAATTTGAAAATCAGCAGACAAGGTCTCCTTTGGAATTAACAGCTGTGAAAGGTTGATAAACATAGCAATGTTTCCCTCCGTAAATTTCTGGTGCCAATTCTCAACTTTTGACTGAAAGCCACTCAGAACGCCTTTAGGGGGGG
>NW_004797562.1:782131-784535 GCF_000002075.1 Aplysia californica | reverse complement strand
TCTCTCTCTCTCTCTCTCTCTCTCTCTCTCTCTCTCCCTCTCTCTCAACTTTGTCAAGTTTCCTGACCTAACCTTTCTTGTGTGTTTATTGTTCTGCCACGCAACAACATAGATAATAATTTATAGATTTTTTTTCTCAGCTATGCTTATGATCTTAGATGACGAGCTAGATGATCATACTACACGGGATTAGAAAGAGACAATAATAGTGAAACAGAGTTTCCGTGATAATTATTTTATTACAGTGACATCCCTTGGGCGTGGGTTAGAACTACGCCAGGGCCTTGGCGCACACAAATTTAACTTGGGCGAGAAAGGTCTGGATGGAAATATGCAGAACTAACGTGCTCCCCCCTGTGATCCCCTTCTCCGAAGCCAGAACTCATGTAGCTCGTCATAAACGAGGCTTCAAGGTATGTGCGTTACCCTATGGCTAGGCTATATTATACATTGAAACAAAAGAAAACAGTGCAAGTCAAACCTATGATAGGCCTACATAAACAGGAAGGGCACACTGGTGTAGCCTTGTTGATTCTCTGGTCGTGTTTAGAAGTCAGTTTATCTCTGCCAATTGAAGAGGGAAACTTTTTTTGAAAATCGCCAGGTAAAGAAAAAGAGCAATGTTTTAGTTTTCAGAGGGTCATTTAAGCACAAAATCCTCAATGATCTCGCGACCCCCCCAAGAATGGTCACGCGACCCGCAGGTTGAGAACCCCTGCTCTAGACTGATAACATTCAGGGGAGAGAACTGAGGGAACGTTGTGACCAGCTTACTTCAATGTTTACCTCCCTTTTCCAAACATCATTACTGTTCAAACTTTTTAATCCTGGTGGTAGCAATATAATATAGGCCTACTTACTGGCAAAAGTAATGCGAATTCACAAGAAACAATAAGAGAAGAGTAAATTGAAGCAATATTTTTATTTAGAGAAACAGGTTTGAGGTGTCTCAAATTGCACAAAACAATGCTTGAGAGTTGGGGATGACCTTGGGGCTTAAGTTCCAGTCAGTATCTGGTATGGCGCCCATTAGTGTTGATGACAGCAGTGTATCGGCGGTGCATAGAGTGGACCAAGCGATTGATTTGGCAGTTGGGGACCTGCACCCATTCCTGAAGAATAGCAGCACCCAGTTGTGCAGCTGTCCGGGGTCTGGGCTGGAGTTGGTTGAGACGCATCTGAAGGATGTCCCAAAGGTGTTCTAGTGGGTTCACAACTGGTGATCGGGGTGGGTGAGGCATGGTGGGTATGTTGTTCGGCACCAGGAACTGCTGGGTAGCACGTGCTGTATATATGAGGCTGGGCGTTATCCTGCTGAAAGAAATGGTTTTGATGTGTCTGGAAAAATGGAGCAACATGGGGCTGCAGAACTTGGTTGATGTAGCGCTGGGCCGTTACTCCGTTGCCACGTACAGGTCCTAAATTTTGGAAGACTATGAGGCCCAGTCTTTGATTGATACAGATTGCGCCCCATATCATCACGCTTTGACCTCCCCACGGGTCTCTCTCCCTGATGTTCTCGTCAGAGTAGCGTTGTCCGGGGTCGCTTCCAGACGTCCAATAGCTCTTTCTCGATTTTCTGCAGATAATTTTGGCATCTTGATAGTCGGACTATGCAACACTCAATCAAACATTTTAGGGCAGAGAATTTATAGGCCAGACCAACTAAACATGTGAGCAAAAATTCACTATTCGATTTACGTTTTAGCTGCGTACATTTGAGACCGTTGCTTTGTTGTATTGTTTGATACATAAGTGGCCAATGAGCATGTTGTGCTTTTTTAATCGAGCCAATCCAATGATAAGAACACATAGTGAATAGAGACAAAGGAAAACAACTCATGAAAATACTCACTTTTGTTTTCTACATGGTGTTACGTTTTCACGTTATTTATGCCAGTCAGTATATTATATTACATTATGTGCCCAACATCTCTCATATTTTACGTTTTATCAAAACGTACGTAGTCCTTATCGCTCCTCCATCTTTTCAGTGTATGTTACTCTCTAGGAGCATCTCTAATCATCAACACGTATAATATGATCAGTTTGTGTTATTAGTGCTCTTACTAAAACCAAGACTCGTAGGCAAAGATTATGAGGGCTTTTTTCTCTGTCTACATATTGTTGTGTTTCTCGATGGAGTCCGCGTATCATATTTGTTTGAGTTTCAGTGGGGTTTTGTAGGGGAAAAAAGATGAAAACACATGTTTATCGTTCCATTGGATGTGGCAGACGTTTATTATTTTTACGCATGTGCAGTTGGCTTTTTTTTCTCTTTCTTTCTCTTTCTGTCACAACCTCTTTCTCTCTCTATCTTTGTGTGTCTCTCTCTTTCTCTCTCTCTATATATCTATTTATCTCTCTCTATCTCTCTCTGTCTCTCTTTCTCTCCCACCCTCTC
>NW_004797562.1:780265-781318 GCF_000002075.1 Aplysia californica | reverse complement strand
GGGGGGGGCAAAGGCTACCACTTTGGTACAAAACAACAGATTTGACAAGCGACCTTGAAAAACAAACGTGTTTTATTCTGGACGTCGTATTAAATTTGTCGAATTCGGTCGTATTGTGCAAAGATGGCAGCTTTTAGCTTTTTGCCACGTTCTCGAGGAAAAATCTGGCAGATCTCGACTCAGTCTAATACATTCTCACAATTACGACATTCGGTAGACTATCGACATCGGTGTCTGTGGTATAGAGGTTAGGCCCTTCACTGGCAAGCAGGAGACCCGAGTTCGATTCCTGAGTAGGGAAGAAATTTGTATTGACAATCTCTCGGATGCATTCCTCTCAGCTCACGTTGGTCCTGACAGGCAGAGGGGCATTAAATGTGTCAATGGAGGTGTAAAAAGTCTACATAAAAAAGAATACCGACGTCATCTGAACACCCCATATATCTGTCGTGGATGTTCCACTCTTTTTATTATTGATTTAAGACAAAGTTTTACTGCACTTACAACATAAATGGGTTATATTATGCGTGCCGAAGATTAAAGGTGTTACAAGAGAGAAACAAACACAAGACAGAAGGAGGAGAGATACGGATAATAGATGTTTGATACGAAGGACGAAGCAAACCACACCACAGCACCCACCAACCACCCACAAGTCATGAGACTTACTTGTGAGAGAGAAGGCGGCCACGAAGAAAAACAGTCCGTTCCAGCCAATCAGCGTCTTGAGAGTCTCAGAGAGGAACACACCCAGCGGGGCGATGAGAATCTGTCAGGGGAACACAGACAGTGTTTAACGTTTGTTTGTTTTGGTAAGAGTGTTACGGCGCTCATAACTGAAAAAAGTCAGAGAGAAACACGTGAAGAGGGGAGACGAGAATCTGCCTGGCCAACACAGACACAGACACAATGTTCAATGTCTTGGAGGGTGTTTTTTGTTTGTTTGTTCCTTTGTCCGTTTATTTGCTTTTTGCTAGTTCGTTCGTTTGTTTATTTGTTTGTTTGTTTCAGGAGAAACGGGTTTATCTTTTATTAGTTTTTTTGTGGGGGGGG
>NW_004797562.1:778025-779851 GCF_000002075.1 Aplysia californica | reverse complement strand
GAGAGAGAGAGAGAGAGAGAGAGAGAGAGAAAGGCAAAGAGAGAGTGAGTGTGATTGATGACCAAACCTTGTCAGTGTCTGATCGATCAGTAAAAACCAGACTTGTAATGGAAACAGTACAATTTTTTTTTACTTATCATACTACGTACAAGAGAAAAGCGAACATTTCTTGAGCTCAAATTCTCGCAGCAGATGAGGACCAAGCTCTTTTATGCGCACTTTCTCTTCTAACTGTAGCCTGCTGAATGGCACAAGAAGGCACAAGAAGCAAAGCGTTAACGTGATTCATCTAGATTTCTAGAGAAAGTCAGTTAGAATCTGCAGGATATCCCGTAATCTAGATCTATCGATATTTACAACTGTTTCTGGATGAAACCGCATAAACGCTGCAATAAAATGAAACAATACTAGATCTAACAACTCACTGTGCTCACAATCTGAGAAGATTTTAAGATTTCTAATTACTTCGTGCAGCACCAACAACCAAACGCAATTTGGAAATTTACCTTAACAGGACTTGCTACACAATAGAGGGCGACAACAGTTTCGATACTCATTCTTCATTGAGTTACCGTAGACTCTACTAGTCTACTAGTGTAGTAGATAGGCTAGCGGTAACTTGGATCAAATTTTTAGCTTGCACCAAATTGGTGCTGCGATCAGGAGTTTCACGCACCTTTCTTCTTTTGCGAGTGCAAAGATTTTGCTTGCTCCCAGCAGACACTACCGCAAGCGGTGCGACGAGCATAAACCCTCCTCGCTGTCTGTCTCTTCACTGGCGCGCGCGCAGCCAGTGGGTGACGGGTCGCAAGGATGTAGTGTAAGTACTACTAGTACTAGTATGTAAATCTAGAGCATTGACTGGTTTAAAACAATTAGAAAATGGGGGAGGTGAAGGTCAGGGTTAGGTGGAGCGCTTCCACCAATTGCACAAATGGCGCCCCGCCACTGGCGCCAACCATGTTTTGTGTTTTTAATTTTAAAGTTAACTATTATTGGAAAAGAAACAGGAGAAATGCTGTTTGCCCTTAACGTTCTGCTTTAGTGATCTCTCCCCACCCCCGTCCACACGTGGAGTCACAATGTTAAAAGTTTGTCTTGAGGAAAACAGCACAAATGTATAATAGACAGACAGATAGACAGACAGATAAATAGATATAGACAGATAGATAGATAGATAGATAGATAGATAGATAGATAGATAGATAGATAGATAGATACTAAATGTCCCTGACCTGAGAAGTGAACACCAAGCCGTAGTTGACCCCCAGGCTCTTCCGGCCGAAACATTTGGCAGTGGCTGTCGGGAAGAGGACGTAACTTCCGGAGAAGGAGCCGAAGAGCAAGCAGACGTAAATGAAAAACAGCGGTTTCCCGCCGTATGACGTCACGCTCATTGTCAGCATGAGCGAGCAGAAGGCGGCAGACATGCACAGCAACGCCACCTAATGAAAGAGTTTAGGTTGTGAAAGTTTCGCGCCACTTGCAACACAATAAAAATTAGGTCATGTCAGTAGTAGTGAAGGTTAGAAGTGTTACTTGATTGTACAAAACGCAAAAAAGAAGGAGGAGAGATAAGGACGATAGATGTTTGATAGGAAAGAAAGAGTAAATAACACCAGAGCCCTCGCCAACAACCCATGGTGATAGGTACAATGATGGTGTCATATTGTTTTAAGGCCGTTTTCAACATAATCAGGTTATAATTATAAGAAGTTGGAGACAGACGGACAAAGCGAGAGATAGATAGATACATGTAGATAGATAGATAGATAGAGAGAGATATAGATAGATAGATAGAGAGAGAGAGAGAGAGAGAGAGAGAG
>NW_004797562.1:762616-776719 GCF_000002075.1 Aplysia californica | reverse complement strand
AGAGAGAGAGAGAGAGAGAGAGAGAGAGAGAGAGAGAGAGAGAGAGAGAGATGTGGGTGTCAGTCAGTTACAGCAACATGGACGAACACGGCTTTTTATTTTTCGATCGGAAGAACTTCTGCACTAGCAGGAGCAATGAAGGACAGCGGACAAAGTCGAAAGGATTCTCTTGACCCGAACCCTTCTCTGTCAAACAAGTCTCTCCAGATTGCGTCGTGAAATGTTTGCTCCTTGTATGAAGCAGGAAAGAGTTCTCAAGTATCACAAGAGATTAAGAGATACATGCTGCACATACTAGGAGGCAGCGAAACACACTGGATACAGTCTGGACAGAAGCAGTTCAGCTTGGGGTGATTAATCATTGTATTCTGGAAGGGAAGACAAGCACCATGTGGAAGGAGTGGGAATGCATAAAAGTCACCTAGTGGATAGATACCACATGGGGAGAGGATCATCATAATGGTTTCATTCACTACAGAGAGCAAGAGCATCAACATGAATATAGTCCAGATCTACGCCCCAACAAATGATGCTTCGGATGAAGACAAGGATGCCTTTTACAGACGGCTACGGGGATCATCGACAAACTACCAAGGAAGAATGTCAGCACCATAATAGGAGATGACAATGCCAAGATTGGTCAGGACAACGTAGGTTACGAGGTATTTATGGGACAATATGGCTTGGGACAAATGAATGAAAACCGTGAGCGACTTGCAAACATCTGTGCTTTCAACAGTTTTGTTACTGGAGGCTCTGTTTTTCCTCACAAGAGAATTCACAAAGCTACCAGGGTATCGCCAGATGGAGTGATGGAGAACCAGATAGATCATTTTTGTATCTCTCGTAGGTTCGGGCGTTCACTGGAAGATATCATAGTACTGAGAGGGGCAGACGTGGGATCGGATCATCATTTACTGTTACTAAAACTCAAGCTTCGACTAAAAAAGCACGCAACCAGCACAGGAACAAAAAGAACGAAGTTCCAAGTAAATCTCTTGGACTGACACAAGAAAGAGGATTTTCAGCTACAGCTGGGTAAAAGATTTCAACCTCTGGCTGATCTTGGCGGGGAGGACATGGAGGTGGAGATACACTGGACCAAGGCCAAAGAAGTCTTTACTTCAACATGTCAAGCTCGTGCAAAGAAATTGGAGCACAAAGAATACGTTTGCTAAAATTCATTGGATTCAGTTATTATTAGAAGACAACTGAAGGCAGAAGCGAATGCAAGTAAAAAAAAGGATCAAGAGCGGATGCATTTTAGCAATACAGGACAACAGCTAAGGATGTCAAAAATCACTAAGAAAAGACAAGGAGGAATTCATGAACAGGCAGGCAGAGAAGGCAGAGGAAGCAGCGGTAGGAGGCAAATGCGAATGGTTTACCAGACCACAAAGACTCTTGTTGGAAAATATGGGAAACCTGAAGTACCAGTAAAGGAACAAGAGGGGAAAACCATTTTTGGAAAGGAAGCTCAACAAAAACGATGGGTAGAGCATTTCAAAGGTCTCCGTGTAACCTGTCAAACATCCTGCCAGCAAGAAATGAGTTACCAATCTGCTGTGATGCTCCTTCAAAACAAGCGATTCTGGATGTCATTAAGAAGATGATCACAGGTAAAGCCGCCGGTCCTGATCAGATTCCACCTGAGGCCCTAAAAGCAGATGCCAATGTGACGGCAGACTTCCTCCTTCAACTGTTTACCAGGATCTGAAATGAAAGCAAGTTCCCAAAGGCTTGGAAAGAAGGACACCTCGTGAAGCTTTAAAAAACGGGAATCTCAGCGACAGCAGCAACTACAGAGAGGTCACATTCTCTCAATACCTGGTAAGGTCTTCAATGGAATCATTCTGGAGAGAATCAAGACTGCAACGGATTCAAGACTACGGGATGAACAGGCTGGTTTCCGGAAAAATCGCTCAATAACCGACCAGATTGCCACGCTGAGGACCATTGAGGAAAAGTCCATGGATCCTGGCCGATCGTCAACTTCCTTGACTATGAGAAGACCTTTGACAGTATAGACGGAACAACACTATGGGAGATAATGAGACTTCACGGAATCCCACGGAAGTTGGCGAACCTCATCAAGAGCATTTACGAAGGAACAAGTTGCAAAGTTGTACATGATGGCCAGCTCACTGACAGCTTTGACATCATGACTGTTGAGAGACAGGGGTGTACACCTTTCCTCTTCATATTAGCAGTCGATTGGCTAATAAAGAAAACCACCAGAGGGCACAGAAATGTCATATAGTGGACTCCATGGAAACAGCTGGACGATCTGGAGTTTGCGGACGACTTGGCGCCTTTGCGCTCCTGTCGCACACCCAGGAACAGATGCAAGCAAAGACCTCTGTATTAAACAGCCCATCAGAGTCTGTTGGATTGAGGGTCCACCCTGGAAAGTTAAAGGTCTTAAGGACAGATGCACAACAAAAGGATTAAGTCACACTAGAAGGAGATGCACTAGAAGACGTTGAATCCTTCTGCTATCTTGGGAGTATAATTGACAGAGAGGGAGGAAAAGGTGCTGAACAAGTGCTGAAATAAAATGTCGCACAGGAAAAGCGGGGGGCTGATTTCATATCTTTGAATGGGATTTGGAAGACCAGAGATATCTCACTTCGAACAAAGCTGAAGATTCTCAATTCGAATGTGAAGTCAGTCCTGTTGAATGGATTTGAGACATGGAACGTATCACAAAGAGGATCCTCGTTTTCTTGAACAAGTGTCTAGGAGATAGTTACTGATGATCAGATGGACAGACAGGGTCACCAACGAGGAAGTGTTAAGGAAAACAAAACAGATCCCGGTCAGAGATCAGGTGGGAAGCAGGCGGAAGCGCTGGATTGGACTAATCTCAAGAATTCAGGCAGCTGCATAGCAAAGATAAGTTTTGGATAGGATCTACAGGATAAAGGATAATGGAGAAGACCTCGTGGAACCTAAGGAAGAATCACAGAAATTGATCAACAGAAAAGTGGGAAGACATGGAATAACATCAAGAGGCTAGCCCAGGATAGAGAAAGGTGGAAAGTGTTTGTCTGTGACCTATACCCTCAGGGTGAGAAAGGCAATGATGAAGAGGGAAGCCCGCAAGCTGCACACATCCACAAATGCAACTGGAGCTTTTAAATGTTCAGTATGTGGCAAACATTTCAATGCCAGAATTTTTCTTATAATCCATCGCTGAAGCCATAACCCATCTTTACCATTAGACTAATTTTTCGAAATCTTCTGTTTTGAAGGAGAAATATTCTCCTCTACTGATGTATTAGTCATCGTCAGACATTGACGGACGAGCTATTTATTGAGAACAGCACAATGATCATGTCTTTATTATACACTGCCAGTAATGATGAGAGTTAGAACACAGCATGCGAGATGATGGTGATGGTGGTGGCGCCATTAATAAAAAAAAAATACATGTACCCAAGTCTCCACATATTGTTTGCCTTTTTCAGTATCCTGTTTACAACGATGATGATGATGATGATGATGATGATGATGATGATGATGATGATGATGATGATTGTACTTGTAGGTTGCAATCGAATTTGGCCGAATTGTCGATGTGCCCCGGGTGTTAGTCCTCTCTATGGCTCAGGCTCACTCACTGTTCGTCCGCCTTATCAGCTGTTGTAGCAGGCACGGAGGAAGAGGAGCCTTCACGCCCATCTTTGTTCGGCTGGTCAAGCAACGGCGATGGGGGGTGAAGGTCATCGTCACGTCTGGTGGCCCCGCCCCCTTGCTGACGTCATCAACAGGCGCAGAACAGAAGGGGGAATTGGATTGGGTACACTTTATTAGTTTCGATTTAGCAAGAGTTTTAGAGCACTTGCAACACAAATAGGTACAGGTGATCTAAAAAGCCGAAGATTAGAGGGGTTACTAGAAAGTAGCATACAAAGAAAAGACGGGAGACCGATAAGATTTGTTTGTTTGAATAAAGGGAAACACATCGATACTATGGTATAGTGATCGAAAAAAGTAAGACAAACAGACAGAAACAAGAAAAGGAAAGTAAAAAATAAGGTCATACCTGTGATGCCCTCCAACCATCCACGCAGACAGACAGACAGACAGACAGACAGACAGACAGACAGACAGACAGACAGACAGACAGACAGACAGACAGACAGAAAGTAAACAAGTAAGACCTACCAGTGGCGCCCTCTAAACATCAGCGGAGAGATGAGGGCGATATGATTTCAAATGGGGAAGAACGAGAAAAAGGAGACTATAAGGTAAAACTTGTAAGTCAATTTTTGTTTCTATCTGATCGGTGCCTAGTTTTGAAAAATTTGACACTAAAAATAATTTTGAGTCTCATTACAGGTCCAGCTTTTTTTAATGCAATTTTTCATAAAATATCCTGATAACGACTCCAAATAATCTTACGATTTTGATAGAGAAGGTAGAATATTTGGTTTCCGACCTCAAGGTCTTAGTAACTCAAACCGGCCAAATATGTCAGATAGAACTTTGTAATTAGAAGGTAGCGTTGTATAATACGAAGGTTTAAAGTGAGCAGAATGATGGTCTTAGGTCTGCTGATGATCAGACGTAGTGTGTCTGTAACGTCATCATTGACTCAAAGTAGCTCCAATCTTATGCCAATTTCCGATTGGACTCTCTGTTGGAACAGTGAATATACATGTATATCCATATTGTTGCTAGTCGTTATTTGAAATTCAGATTAAAAAAAAAAAATCTTTCTGCTGGGATGTATCCCTCTCAGCCAGGTTTGGCTCTGGAAACAGGATCGCAAGCCCGCCTTCTAAATGATATAAATTGTGACCATGGGGATATAAAAGAAAACATGTATTCAAAATTTTTAAAAAGAATAGGAACATGATTAACAAAACTATTTATTCGAGGCCGGGTCACTGAGTGAGTTGTAAATGAAAACAATCCTGAATTCATATTAAGTATGTTCACCGGCCAAAATATTCAAGAAAATATCTAATTAAATATTTATTCCCACTTTGAATAAGACGTAATGATAACCTTTAAATCTGCCGTGAGAATAATTCGCTGCCTTAAAATTACAAAGTTCTATCTGACATTTTTAGCCCTTTTGAGTTACTCAGATCATGAAGCCAATTGTATCTGCTCTATCAAAATTGTAAGATATTCAAAGAATTGCATTTCGGAAAAACGTGACATACTGTGAAACTCAAATTTTTAAAAGTCAAATTTCTCAAAACTTGCTACTGAGCAGATAAACCAGTGTTATTCTAGAGTAGCGAAGTGTCCAAAGATTGGTAAACAGTGTATTTAAATGGACATGTGATCACACAAACAGAAGGCAAAGAAACAGGAGTGACATTACTACAAGACATGTATCATCAATTTGGTTTCTCATTTGGCAGTCTTCATCTAGCCTCTCATTGCCAGAAGCAGATATGCCTTAACCTGATTATACAGCGATTAAAAAGTCGCCGAAAATGTATTAATTGATAGGACGGAAGCAGCTAACCGTACCAGCGCACCTGCCAACCACCCACTACTATCATTGTTGTCAGCTCCAGGATAAAAATGTTTAATGGTATCGAAACATTCACCACTATTTGGTTACTTAAGCGGCGGGACCTCCGAAAGAACCAAGCCACATAGGGAATTCGGGTAAAGTGCCTTTCCCAAGGACACAACGTCAGGCCGAGCTGAGGCTCGAACCCTTGATCCTGCAATCTCACAATTATGAGTCTGGTAGTCTAACCACTAGGCCACCGACGTTGCATAGCAAAAAATCAGCACAAACAAAACAGGAAGAAAAAAACCCGAAAAGTGGACACGGTGAATTCGACGGGAAATTAAAGTAACAGAAGACATACTCACATTCACTGGTTCTTTCTTTTCAGGCTGTGAAAGAAAATCACCACCACCACCGCCGCCATCATCATCATCATCCTCATCATCATCGGTTTCTTACGAGTAGAAGCAATCCATTATTTTTATCTGTCTATCTATCCATCCCTCCATCCACCCATCCATTCTATCTATCTATCTATCTATCTATCCATCTATCGATCTATCCATCCATCCATCCATCCATCCATCCATCCATCCATCCATCCATCCATCTATTCGTACATCCATTCATCCATCCATCTACCTATCTACCTATCTATCTATCTATCTATCTATCTATCTATCTATCTATCTATCTATCTATCTGTCTGTCTGTCTGTCTGTCTGTCTGTCTGTCTGTCTGTCTGTCTGTCTATCTATCTGTCTATCTATCTATCTATCTATCTATCTATCTATCTATCCATCTATCGATCTATCCATCTATCGATCTATCCATCCATCCATCCATCCATCCATCCATCCATCCATCCATCCATCTATTCATCCATCCATCTATCTATCTGTCTATCTATCTACCTGTGGCTGGGTAGAGGAGTAGCCCGGCGGGTTACACATGAGTGGAGCGGCCAGAAGCTGCATGCCGGAGTAACATCCTCCCAGGATCAGGAACACAGTGGGGACACGGTCAAGGACGGACGCCTGGTCGAAATGTCTGGACACACCACACTACATTATAATATGTTGATTTATACTTGTTTATACATGTTATGTCTATACAGTGGGGACACGGTCAAGGACGGACGCCTGGTCCGACTGGTCGAAATATCTGGACACACACGACAAAACAGGGTCTGATGTTTTAGAGTAAGAGTCTTACAAAATACAAATAAATAATGATTGTTATACATTATACGTATAAGTGTGTTTGTTGACATGTGTGCGTATTTGAGTGTGTGCGTGTGTATGAGTGAGTATGTGTGTGTGTGTGTGTGTGTGTGTGTGTGTGTGTGTGTGTGTGTGTGTGTGTGTGTGTGTGTGTGTGTGTGTGTGTGTGTCTTTGTGTAAAATCGTACGTGTGTGCGTATGTACGTGTACTATGTATGAATATGTGAGCGTGGGTGCGGGGTATTGTTTGTTTTGCTTCGTTTTGCTATGTTGTTGTTTTTTAATTCTTGACACTCACTCACTCACTCACTCACTCACTCACTCACTCACTCACTCACTCACTCACTCGCCTCTTGACTTTGTGTCATCAGGGGGACCAAGTGCCGAATATGTCTAGACTTTTGTAAATGTCCATGTCTATGGTCCCGTCGAGGAGATTTTTTGCCAACTGACCTGTCCATTCTCTGATGTTGTCAGTTTTTGTTTTTCTTTCGGCGCCCAACAGTGAGCTTTGTGACGGTGCAAGGCTTTCATGCCGAGCGATGTCTTTGAACCAGGGCAGTTTTCTGCTTTGACAGTATCAAATTGTGGTTCTTGTGGTCCAACTTAACTTTGAATAACTGTCCTCATATTTTCTTTTGTGTTGTGTTCTCTTAACATCATCATCAAGTGATAGAATTGCGACAGACATCGGAGACCATTCATTCCTTTGCTCGGATGCTTTCATTATCCTGATCTTTCTCCGTCACTCATCTGTTTAAGCTCTCCAAGTAAGTGGCTCTAAGTCTACCCCTGCCTCTTTTGCCTTCAGTTTTGCAAGTGAGAGCTAGATGTTCAAGGCCTTTTCCTTTCTATCTATTTAAGTGACCCAGAAACTGCATCTGATTTTTCATCATTGCTTTTATCATCGAGCGGCCCATATGGGCTTCTTCAAGAACTATCTCTTAGGCACTTCAGTGAAATTTTCAAACTTCTCCGAGGGCACTAAAATTTAGATTATTGAAAAGAGCTTGGCTTTCTGTTTTCAGAGCTTTTAAAATTTTTGTGCTATCTTTGTTAGTTTAGAAGCAGCGACCGTTTTTGTGAATCAATTTTCGCCCTGATTTGGCCAAATTTTTGCACTGCATTTTGTGCCACCAAAACTCGAAATTTTGCTTCACAACGTCATAAAATCCTTAATAATAGTTGTATCATGACCATTGAGGTATCATTTTGTTTGCTGTTTTATGTAGAATCAATATATGAAAATAAAAGTCAAGTACATTAAGAGTAAAATTCTATTTACCGTTTAATTACGTCATAATCGTGACGTCGTGAGTCCAATGCCTATTGTCACAAAAAAGAAACGGGCACACTTTCCATAATAATGGTCCGATTTTCAAAAGAAAAACATCACGCATTTTGTTTTAAAGAGTTCTGTAACTTGCTACTTGGGGAAAATGATTAAAATTGAAAGCAGTTTCAATCTTACATGCATAACTCAAGCAGGGGGTTGGCGGGTGCTCTGGGGTGTGGTTTGTTCCTTTTTTCCCTATTAACAATCAACCGTCCTTACCTCTCCTCGTTCTTTTCTGTGTATGTTACTCTCTTGTAACACCTCTAATCTTCGGGGCTTATATGACCTATTTGTGTTGCAAGTGCCCTTAAACCCAAGCATAACACAGACTTGAAGAATATGAAAGCAAATTCAACGAGTATGGTATAAAGCGGGAAATCACCATAGAATAATATGACAATTACTGAGTATATATATATACTCATATCCCGAAGAACAGCGACACCAGTTACATGATTAACTGAGTGACCTTACAAACACCGTGGATGACAAAGATAATGTGACAATGATGGGGGACTTTAACAGCAGAGTGGAAACAAGGAAGACGACGTGGGAGAGATACATGCGGCCACTCAGTGACAGGGAAACAGATTAAAACAGCAATGGAGAAATGCTATTACAGTTGTATGCAGAACATGACCTCGTTATATCAAATACCTTCTTCCAACACAAAAGGAGTCAAGTTAAAACTTGGTACAAATGCAATCATCTAAAGATAGCATTACAAATTGATTTTATCCTAGCCAAAAGATCGAAACTGAGAAAAATCATAGACTGAAGAGTGATTCCCATCTACATCACAGACACTGACCACAGACCAGTCATCAAGACTATTAACACACCAAACAGGAAGCCAGAAGCAAAGAAACGATGAGAAGTCGTAAATCTCAGAAATATAAATGACAATAACAAGGATAAGATACATGAACGTTTGAAAGATGTATTTCACAAATTTCCCCCAAAATTGGGAGACATGAAAGAGGAACGGAGCCACTTCAAAGCATGTGTGTACAGAGCATTAAAAGAAGAGTGCATCACCAGGAAAACAAGAGGGCAGAAAAAGAAAACAACTATATGGTGGAATGACCAAGTGAAGGAAGCCGTCCAACTGAAGAAAAAGGCATTCAAAAAGTGGTAGAAATCAAAGACGGAGGAAGATTACATCCTATACAGAAAGGACCGCCGCTATACATCAAGGGTAGTAAAAGAAGCTAAGAACAGATCCTGGTCAGTATATGGAGAACAGCTGGTAACAAAATGTAAAGAAAACCCTTGAGAGTTTTACTAGAGAGTTAAAAAAAGCATGAGGATGCGGGAAGAACCATTCAACCAAACTGAAATAGTCAATGATGAGCACAGAAAACCCTATTTTCAGAAAGCCAAAGATTAAGGAAAGATAGAAACGCGGAGCTGCTGAATCCTACAACAGAAACAACAGCAAACAGCTTCTCACCGAAAGAAACCACTCCAGAACCATCACTACTGCAGAGTGAAACCCAACATGTTATAAAGAATAGCCCCACAAACAAAGCGATAGGCGTTGAAAACAACACAGCAGAAGAGATCAAACTATACGGCCATATCGGAGAACTCTGGCTATGGAGGATATTTAACCTGGCCTGGGCAACAAAAACAACACAGAGCCTACAGAGGAATATCCCTTCTAAGCCGTGTGGATATAACGTTTGCCAAGATACTGGAAATGAGAATGAGACCAATTGAGACCAACTCAACTCAATGAATCCCAGTTTGGCTTCAGAAAAGGCAAGGGCTGTACTGACGGTTTTTTGCATTCGGACAGTTGTGTGAGACTGCCATTGGGCATGACAAGATTGTCGTCTTCGTGGAACAAGAAAAGGCGTTCGACAGGGTAAATAGATGTCAACTTTGGGAAGTCTTAGAGGTTTTAGTAGCGGTTTTACGGCACCGGCAACTGCATAAGGTCACATGAGCGCCAAGGGGTGGATGTCAACAGAGAAGTCCTTACAGGGAATCAAACTTACTCTGCTCACCTTTCTAGCTTCTACAGCACAAAGTCTTCTTAGACTATCAAGGCATCCCGGAAACAGCGGGTCGCAAGAGTGTGACAAACATACAAAAGGAAAATGACGATAGTAACGATTAAGAAAGAAAAAGGCGCAATTCCCTGTTGTAGTTCAGGCATAGTTATGAGCATGCCATTGTTCGATCAGCCCATTTACGATTCTACTGTGCATTAGAACGTCCCCTGATTTGGAATGGCATAAAGACACTTCAGTCAGTGGCATCGCCCCGGGGGGGTAGCCTTAGAGTAATATGGTGTTAAAGGACAATTGCTCAAGAACATCATGGCACTTTATAAAAACAGCCTGTGTGCCAAAAGGTCAACAGAAGGACTATCGGACTGTTTCCCCATCACGTCTGGGGTGTTCTCTCTTCGCTTCTCTTCATCACTTACATGGATAAGATCACGAAAGCAGCAAATGACAACATCAATGAACTGAGCGAGCTTGTATTTGCTGATGACCAGAGTACATTAAATACAGATGAAGAGGAATCACAAAAAACACACCACAAAATTAATTAATGGGGAATGTAAACACCTAAACATGAAAATCTTAATTTCAAAAACAGAAGTTATGAAGGCAAGAAAAAACCCAGGAAAACTCAACATCCTTGTTGACGGAACACAACTCCAACAAGTAAAGGAATTTAAATATTTGGGAAGCATCTTCTCACTAGATGGGCGTATGGACAAAGAAAAAAAACCATGAAGGCAAATGCATTGACCTACCAGCTAGCACCCCTTCTCAGTCACAAGAACATCTCAACTGAAGTGACATCCCCAGCTCATCAATAGAATCTTCATACCAACATTAACATACCAGTGCCAAACATGGTCTCTAAACAAGGCATGAGAAAGGAAAATCAATGCACGCGAAATTAGATATTTCTGCAAAAACCACAAACGTCACCAGAGGAGACCGCATAAGGAACGAGACCGTACGTCTACCAGTAGTAAATTTATTACAGCGTCAAAGAGTCAAATGGTTCGGACATCTAACCAGAATGCCCCAGAAACAACTAGCGGCTAGAGCTAACCACACCCGCTAATCCGGCTTTAAATCAAGAGGAAGACCAAGAAAGACCTGACTGGATGGGGTTAAAAAGGCCCTGGAACAATATAACTAATTAGCATATCTATCACAGACGCCGAAACCTGCACCTCCCCTCGACATCCTAAGGATACCAGAGGAAGGAAAAAGTAAAATAAAATAAGAACTGAGGAGCAAAAGTGCTCACTTTGTTGCAACTGGCATCTTCCTTCAGGGTTGTTTCATCAGTGGAAAAGAGTAATAGGCTTACACTGCTAATACCGTGAGTCGTGGAAGGATGGCGGCGGTGGCGATTATAAGACAAATAAGACAAGAAGGATATGTAATAGAGAAAATGTATAGTCGAAGAGCAGGTAAAGTGGGATGGAGAAGAAAAGAGAGGTACGGTTATGAAAATAAGAGGGGAGTGGGAACGCACGAAACCACACACACACACACACACACACACACACACACACACACACACACACACACACACACACACATACACACACACCCAGAGAGAGAGAGAGAGAGAGAGAGAGAGAGAGAGAGAGAGAGAGAGAGAGAGAGAGAAAGAGCGAGCGAGAGAGAGACAGAAAAGAAAGAAAATCTGGATCGGTACTAACAATAAACCTAAGAAACCTTATCAAGCAAATAATTGCATCAGATACTTTAAGGGGGTGTAGCTATGGTCAACACCCAAATGCTATAGTTTTTGGTCTAACGCTTGCTTTTCTGCATCAAAGGGGGTGACATAGTACAAAAAAAGGTTACCAAGCAAAAAATTCAAGATTTTAGCCATAACAATCTCGAGCCATCAAAAATAAAGGATTGATTCAGCATTTTTAAAACCAATATTATATTTTGTCAATCATCAACACTCATCAAGATAGAAGCCTAATATTTGGCATGGCGATTACTGTTGGTAGGTAGAACAACCTTACAGAGCCAAATTTGAATTTTCTGTACTAACTTGTGAGCTTTACAGTCCTTGTTATGCACTACATTCAGGTCTCCAATGTTTTAAGATTTTTTTTAATAAAAAAGGCCTAAAACTCAAATGTGTTCCATAAACAGCAAAAATGCTGCTGTAAAGTTATAGAGAAATGTGTATAAAAGATTGTGTCCAAATGTGAAACACTTCTGACAGTAACTTTCTGAGATCTACTCAAAATAGTGTTGCAACCTGGTCAGATAAACAATTCTGAGAAAACTGCAAAGAGAGATAATTTTTGGTGAAGATTTTCCTACATTGCTACCTCTCTTAAATGCATTTCCAGCTATTTCTAAGTTTGATAAGGAATTAGGCTTCTAAAGATGAATCCTTGATATTGATATCTATTAAGATACTCCAAAATTCGAAAACTGATATTTTTTCAAAATTTTTACTGATCTGACCAGTGGATCCCCTTAATAGGCGTCCCAATTTTATTTGTCACTGTGTTAACAACACGAGTCCGGACTCTTCATACTAGATCTAGGCCCTAGGCCTACGCAATGAAAGGCTTTGGGCAGGGGAAAAAAGGAGGGAGAGGGGAGCTCAGTGAAAAGGAAATACTTGGGTCTAAAAAGTCTCGTTTTCTTTATACTATCGAATGAACTAAGGCACATTGTGAGGTCAGTGATTATAAAACATAACCAAAATTGATTAACTTTTTGAACTTAAGTTTAAAAATCTCTTGGCGATGTATTTCCCTGTCTCGTACATTTCAAACAATGAAGAGAGGGAGCCAAAAGCTCAAGGCGAAAATGCGTGACGTCACGACTCTGCGCGATGTCACGGTGGAAGGGTTCAGCTAGGTTTTCGCGGATTTGTTTGATAAAAGGGTAAGACTACACTAGCCAAGGTAAGACTTCTACGATAACCATTTTAACGTTTTCTGGAAGAACAAAGAATGGCTTACCAACAAGGGTAGTTTGAAAAAAATATGACGAGAAAATTTATAAAAAATCAATGGTTAAAAATTGTCTATTTTTCAACTTGAAATATTTCGAGACTCATTAGTCGCACATCGACCTGGAAAGAAGCGTTTTGAAGGCCATCCACAGGTCTTTAAAGACATGTATCGGACTTGAATGTTGGTCCCCTAAATTAAACAAAAAGATGGGCAGTTTGAACCCACTGTCGCGATGAGATGTCATGTCCGGAAACAAAACCCTATGGGACTTTCCGAAGCCAAATGACGCCATAGTGAGCGCGTTCATTGAAGTGCCTAGGTTTGATATATTTTCTCTCCAAGATATTACTAGCAGTCTACTGAGAAACCACATTGCACTCTAAAGCATTCAACTAGCAATTTTCTGATATTTTAAAATCTCGAAAGGTGCAATATTTGAATATTTCGAGAAATCAAAGGTCCCAGATTACCACTCACTTATCTCCGCCCACTTCCTTGAGCGGCTTGAGATTGTCCGGATTGATGAAGGCCGTTTGGACCTGGTCAAAGATAAACGCCCCGCCACCAAACCCCGCCACCACCAGCCCGTTCACCAGTCCTTTGCGCTGCGGGAACCACTGGAGGAACAAACAACGTTTATTATTTTCCTGATACCTGGACTCGTAGACTTGTAGCAAAATACATTGTAAACAACTTCCTGATATCTGGATTCATAGACTTGATGTATAATACCCAAGACTAGGAAACGAAACAACATTTGCGTCACGACATGGTGGAATCAGTGCTCATGTATTTTGAGGCATATGATTAAATTATGGTGAAATGGTATAGGTTTAATGCCCCTGTCAACACTACATGTATTAGGTTAAGAGACGGGGTCGCCGACTTTAACGTCCGTCTCCGAAAGGACAGAGCCAAATGGGTAATCTGTGTAAAGTGCCTTTCCCAATGACACAGTGTCGGACCGAACTGAGGCTCGACACCCCCCCCCCCCCCGCGAACCCACAATCTCACGACTACTCACGGATCCGATAGTGCAACCACTAGATCACCGACGCCAGATGGGCATAAAGAGTTATTGGTATCA
>NW_004797562.1:756605-762516 GCF_000002075.1 Aplysia californica | reverse complement strand
TATCGGACTTGAATGTTGGTCCCCTAAATTAAACAAAAATATGGGCAGTTTGAACCCACTGTCGCGATGAGACGTCATGTCCGGAAACAAAACCCTATGGGACTTTCCGAAGCCAAATGACGCTATAGTAAGCGCGTTCACTGAAGTGCCTACGAGAAATAAAGCACATGTTGAGGTATGATGTGTTACATTTTTATTATAATAGGACAAAGATTGCTGCTTTTACTTTAATGGACCTTTTCCGGTTTTCCGTGGGACAGCCCTCGCACATTTAATCTGTTTGGGGTTTGTTTGTTTGTTTGTTTTTTTGTTTTTTTGTTTGTTGTTGTTGTTGCTGTTGTTGTTGTTGTTGTTTGTTTGTTTAGTTGGGTTTTTTTGTAGTGTTTCTCAAAAGCATGCATGAAGGATGGGCTACAACCAAAACGCTCACGGGCAGCCATCATAATTATTGCTGACTTTTCAGGATTCTGCTGCGATTTCGCCTTTCGATTGGCCAGCACGAATCGAGATACCTTCTTATTGTTGTTCTGGTTTCATTAAAGTTAAAGCTAGCAGTTTTCTTTGTCTTCTGAGACAAGACTTTCGTTGAAGCGACACTTTCGTACTAGATCTATTATTTTGGAATCTTATTGTAAATAAAAATACATTTTACTCTCTCGCTTTTTTTTAGTACTGTGATTCCTTAAAAGTTTCAAAGCTCTACATCTAGATCTAGCATGTGAGTTAGGCTGAAAAAAACCCGGTATGAACATATCGAGTGGGGTAAATTGATTAGACTTTTACTCTCTGTTGAAAATGTCCCTTTAAAAAAATAAGTTTTGGGCCTTTCTGAATGTTCAGAAATCAAAAGCTGACCTGGAATGTATATTAAACCATTCGCAGCGTTAAAACATTATTGAACACCCTCTCCATTAACCCTATTTCATACCCTACCTAAATATTCCTATTTTTATCACTTGGGGTCCAGGCAAACCCCCTTACTTCTGATAGCTGTTGTAGTGGTAATCTCCTATTTCTGCCACTTGGGGTCCAAGCAGACCCCCCTGGCATGAAGAAGGCAGATAATGGAAAATACCTATTTTTACCTTTGGGGTCCAAAAAGACCCCTTATGTTTTATCTATTGTTTTCTCTTTATTATGTCTGTCAAATTATCCATTGTTTGATTTTCAATCTTTTTAGCACATTTTACAAACAACTGAACAACAACAAACACCACAATTGCATGATTTTGTTAGACTGGAGCCTCAATTAATTGATGACCAGAGTAGGCCTACTTATTCTTATTTGGGTCCTGATACACTTGCTGATATCAAAATTGAGGATTGCAATGATGGTACGTTTTCCTCCCTCATAAAGATTGTATTGTATCTTAAACAGTGGAACTGTGATGAAGCAATGCCAAATGAGCAATAAGATTTGAGCAATCAGAACTCAGGCGTTTGAGAAGGAGTTTACTCTGACGGAATTGAAGGCAACCCTCAAAAAGTGTAAAAAGAGAAAGGCCTCAGGACCAGACCACATCACCAATGAGATGTTCCTCAACCTGACAGACTCTTCCCTCTCCATACTCCTGGGCTTCTACAACAGGACCTGGAATAATGAGGGACAGCTCCCAACAGAATGAAAGAAGGCAAACATCACACCAATACTGAAGAAGGACAAACCAGCAAGCCAGCCTTCAAGCTATAGACCAATCTCTTTAACATCATGCCTGGGTAAGGTCGTCGAGAGAATGGTCAACGACAAACTGTACTGGTGGATGGAAAACACCGGCACAATCAGCACATCACAGGCAGGATCTAGGAAAGGCAAAAGAACTATGGACCACCTCATCAGATTTGCCCATAAGACCAGCGATGCCTTTCAAGATAAAGACAATATTGTGGCTGTCTTCATCGACCTGAGGCAGGCGTATGACCCTGTGTGGAGACAGGGACTGTTCTTCAAAATGCAAAAGCTTGGGATAGCAGGAAGGATGTACAGCTGGATCAAGAACTTTCTGTCTTGCAGAACTATCATGACATCACATCATGTGACAGCAAGATTTCTTCAGAGGACACTCGAGGAAGGCCTCCCACAGGGGTCAGCACTCAGCTGTACCCTCTTCCTGCTGCTCATGAACGACCTGCCAGATGTCATTTCCTGTCAGAAAGCACTCTACGCTGATGACTGGCTCATCTGGAGCAAAGGAAGTGACATGAGAGCACTGAACCAAGCCATCAACGCAGACCTGACTACTATCTCGTCCTACTGCCAGCTATCGAAGATGGATATCAACACAGACAAGACTGTTTTTTGGACTCTTCAGCCTCAAAAACAAAGTTACAGCAAGTCAGGTAAACCTTAATTAAGATCAATGGAACCAACATCAGACATGAGAACTATCCCAAGTACCTTGGTATACAACTGGGCCGAAAGCTGTCTCTCAAAGAGCACTTAGGGGAGCTGACCAAGAAAGTCACCTCCAGACTAAACCTTCTGAAGCAGCTTTCATCACTCAACTGGGGAGCTGACAAAGCAACCCTCCGACAACTTTATATAGGGTATGTCAGATCTGTAATTGACTACTCCCTACCACTACAATCCATAGCCAGCCAAAGCTCTTTGGCAGAGCTTGACAGAGTACAGAACCAAGCACTCAGATTTTTTTCTGGTACGATGAAGACCACGCCGACAAGCGCATGCGAAATCCACACCAACATAGAACCACTGGACCTCAGAAGAAAGAGTGCTACACTCGAAACCTACGAAAAGTTTATGCGACTAGAAGACACGAACGAAAGCAGAAAAATGGCAGATGAGTGGGAACCAAGAACACGCATCCAGAAGACCTCCTTCATGCAAGAAGCAACAAAACTACTTGAGGAGTTTGACCCACCCGAGAACAGAGAACCAATCACCAACATCAGCAGCGAACCTCCATATTGGCAGGCACTAGAAATCACAATAAGGATGAGACTTCTAGACCCGTCTTGAGCCAAGACCACACCCGAAGAAATCTTCAGACCTAGTGCCCTGGAGACAGTGGACTCATATACTGAAACCCCAATTCATGCATACACAGATGGGTCAGCAACAAACGCTACAGGGAATGCTGGATACGGATCTACCATCAAATATCGAAACAACCTTGGAGAGAAAAAGCAGACCCAACTATTTGGCCCATGTGGAACATACAGCTCTAACTATGACGCAGAGAGAGTTCCCATAGTAAAGACCCTGGAGCAGATCACCCAAGACTTTTTGAAGGCGCAGTAACACCAGGAGATGTTGTCTTCTCTGACTCAATGTCAGTACTCCAAGCCGTCGAGGGAGGAGGAGACTACAGAGGGGACGGGAACATTCTCAGCCTTGTAAAACAGATGGGCACTACCTATGGCGTCCGGGCCACACTGCAGTGGGTGCCTGGTCATTCTGGAGTACCAGGGAATGAGACTGCAGACCATCTATCAAAGACTGGAGCAAGCCTGCCCCAGGCAGATGCAGCCGCCTCTTTACAGACCTGCAGAAGGATCATCCAAGCCAAAAGCAGAGACGAGTGGCTAAACAGATGGGCCAGCGCAGAAACAGGAAGATCTCTCTTCGGATACATGGACAAACCCAACCCCAAAGACCCATCGAATCTCTTATCATGTAGAGCTGATCAGACTTTGATCTTCAGAGCGCGCACAGGACACTTATACACCAACAAGCACATAAACAGAACCCCCACGTGGGAACCCCATTGCAACTGTGACTACCACGAGGAGATCGTTGGACATATTATCCTTCACTGCCCTTCGACGCAGTCTCCTACACACACCTACAGACATACAAAGCCTTCTCTACTCTAGCGTTGACCAGGTGCTGACAAGGACATGTGGTTTCTTGAGGGAGGTATTACGCTGCCAAGGGCGAAATGCTCGCAGCTAAAGGGATTTGAAAACAACAACAACAACAACAACATATTTGTTTGCAATGAGCACTGAAAAGTTATACATATGTATATAGGGTATAGAGCTATGTTTTAATATTTTATTTCTATCTGCATTTTTGTCTTACAAAATTGCAACCATGTTAATTATTACCAACAATACAAAAATATAAATCATAAAAATGTTACTTTTATAGCTCCCTGTCACTTATGTCTCTAAGAAAGACTTCCACAGTGTTTATCTTCCACAGCAGAGCATGTGATTCTTTTTCTTCTTAGTTTCAAGTTCATTCAAAAGAGTAATGAGCCATTCAATCCTGCTAACTCCATTTACTCAATGTGCAATGCTCCTTTTTAGACTTCATCTGAAACTTCTAAGCATCATAGATTAGAGCATACCTGTTGGAGTAAACGGTGTAAAGCACTCCAATGTTTTTGTTAATAGTGTCACTGTTTGATATTGATATGTATTTTCTTGAAATTCTAATTTGAAGATTCATTTCGATTTCTAGAATTCATGTTGTATGGATAAAAAGAACAAGTTGTTATAGTAGGAATAAGTTTTTACAACACCAAAACCCAAAAAGCGCTAGCAGTATGGAAATTGCTATGGGGTCCAAATGGACCGCAAAGCAAGAAATGGGTGGTTTCAAGATATTTTCACTCTATTTATTAAGGGGTCCAAATGAACCCCAAAGATGTAAATCTCAAAATTCAAGGGAGGCATTTCGGGGTGAAGAAACCATGCGCGTGAGAGTAACAAAATTTGGGGTGGTCTGGCACGGGGTAAAATCAGGAAAAGTCAAGAAGTTTCAGATTCGTAGGTCAAAAATTGACGATTTTAGAGCAAAAAAACATGGCCCTGGGGTCTATTGGACCCCAAAGATGGAAAAAGTGTTAAGCAAAGACGATAATCTGCTAGAAGCAATAAGGGGCCGTTCAAATATAATCTTACACCTGAGAAGGGGGGGGGGGGTCTTTGGCTCCTCTAAGAAAAGTGTAAGAAAGGGGGGGGGGGGGTCTTGAACTAATGTAATATTACACTTTTGTGAGGTAAAAAAATGTTTTTGACATAATGATGAACTCTGCATGTGTTGATGATAACTAATTTCACTTTTTTTTCAGCATAAATGATCAGTAATAACACAGATACCGTGGAATCCTGATAAAGTCAACTTGCTTAAAGTCGACTCTTGCTTACTGTCAATACCTCACTGTAGTTCCGTTTCTTACCTTGTTTGTTAAAGTAATTGTGTTTCTGATACAGTCAACCGCTTGAGTGTTAACCTTGCGTAAAGTCAACAATTTGGGGCTAAATCCAAAGATGAATTCCATTCAAGAAGAGATATTTCGCCTGAGCAAGTGGTGTACACACCTCCAATTACATATGTGTACTTTGTTCTTTCGTTATCTCTTGTTTTGGGGACAACTTCAGAATTATACTCCCTGAAATTGAGATTACATCTTGTTTATTACCAGGTACTTTGCAATTTTGTAGCTGTCATCTTCAATTGTCAATGGCCAGTACATGTAGTAGGCCTACAATGGATAAAGTCAATCTTGCTCAAAGTCAACACTTTTTTTCTGTCCGGGGTGTTGACTTTATCAGAATTCCACTATAACTTGTTTTTTTATTTTTTTTATTAATGCGCTTTTGTCATAGACATGAGTCTCAATTTTTTTCCCTTTTATTAGTAAGAAAAAGTGTGTACGCAATATTTTCCTTGAATGATTTACTCTAATTGTGAGGCAGCGTGGTGAAATCAGGCGCTCGTCAAAATAATGAAAGTGAAAAAAACTGGCATTTTTCCGCAAGTTTGGGAACTTTTATTGAATTTTTTTTTCGCGCTAAACAACTTTTATGTCCATACTGAAAAACGTCCATTACATGCACAAAGTTTGTGATTTTTCAGTTTTAAAGGCTCTCAAGCTATTGAAGTTATCAAACTTTGGCGGCCGTTTTCTCACTAAATTTACCTCTGAAATCAGGTGACCCC
>NW_004797562.1:709744-754420 GCF_000002075.1 Aplysia californica | reverse complement strand
AATACGGTATAATAAAACAAGTGGACGGGAGGGGGGGGGGGTGTGCTTGGATCTCCGATTGGGCTGAACCAATAAATCTAAGTGGTAAAAGAGACATGATAACGCCATGCACCTCCTAATTGAGTGAATAGGGTCCAACTGGAGTCACTTGCATCAAATCCAGCATTTTAATATTTTTAATGCACCGTACCAATGACGCGCGAACAGGACTAGGGATGGTTAACTTTAATAAAAAATATCCTGAGCAAATTGGCTTTACAAAAATTTGATGAAAGCTCTAATCTTGCATGAATATTTCATAACGTCCACCTTCACAACCGTTCGGTATGATAGCAATACAGTGGAAATCGGATTCAACGAACTCGGTGTCAACGAACTCGATCAGCTTTAACGAAAACTTTGATTCAACGAAAGGAGTTCGCCTCCTCGTTTTTGTATTCATAAAAGTCAATAAAAAATAACTCGGATTCAACGAACACATAAGCAAGCTCAGATTCAACGAAGGAGCTTGCAGGATGAACAGCCCTGCTGACATGGCTTCGCTCATTTTTCTTCCACAACAAACCTTTTCTATTCCTGGAAACCATCCATGGTTCTATTTGCTTAGCCTGTTGTTATTATCATATGCGGCCAATCAGCGGTCTTCGTTCATACCCAAAAAAAAAGTATGTTGTTAGCACTTCGTACAATTCGAGTTCTACCGCATACACTGTGAGTTGTTATTTTTAAGGTGGAGCCACAAACTTACCGACCACCTCCAATACGATCATATGGAGTGAGTGGAGAGTCACGATAACTTCCAGAGTAACCCAAGTTTAAGAACACTGATCAGGTATTTGAACGAGAACCATCCGTGTCGCAGTCCACGGTGATACCAACGAACAAAATTAATTGTGCACCCCCGAACAAAAGGAAACAATGAAATATACTGTACAGCAAACGTCTCCAAAACAGACATGATGAGAGTTGTGGCCAAAATTGATATCCCTTTCTGCATAGGTTAGCGGTGTGGGAGACCGCACCTACGTTCTGAGTACATGTAGTTGCTTTCAATGCCATCTAAATCTGTGCCAGGACTGAAACGGCGTCTCGTGTCCCCATTGACATAATTTAAATCATCTACGAGCGGCTCGCTTCGACCCTGTGTGACAGGGCCAGCCCGTGCTGAGAATGAGATGGAAACAGCGTTGCTGCAGAGAGACGAGATACTCACCGACTGCGCCCCTCCCCCAACACACACACAACTGCCAAAACAAAACAAAAACAATCAAAGCACCAACAGCAACCCCCCCCCCCCCCCCCCACCACGGGTGTCGAACTAACGTTCTCTGCGTGAGACAACAAAGAGCCTAACCGATTGGTTCGACACCTACGGCTTGTGAGAAAGGTGGAAAAGGGGGGGGGGGGTCAATCATTTCAGCGCCAATAGCTCTGAAGTCACTACTCCCCCCAGCGCCTGTGAGATTGTTGGGTTGTTTTTTTAAACCTTCCACCCTATATTTTTAAAAGTTGGGTCATTTGTTAACCTGTTTTCAAAATAACAAAACTGACGTTTTAATGTAGAGCGTGAACTCGCTCTGAGTATGATAAATTCATAAAGTGAGCTTTCTGCTGTTGCAAGACGCGTAAATGTGTGCAGAATAACTCTGTCTAATGCTTGAACAAGCGTTTTAACAATATTCGTACGCCCATGGGTCATTGTGTACCCCCGAGGTTGTATTATTCACATTTTAGAATACTTTTAGTAAGAAGATCGCTTTGAAACTTTGACAGACTGCTATGATTTACGAGTAAATTTCCTCTTTGGAAAGTAGTGGCACAGAGTTCCTCACGTCGTAAGGATACGATAGCAAAACACGACGTTAGGGACCACTAGAACTGTCCAAGACAGGCCAAGGCGTGGCCTATACTATAAAGGGCGGCAACTTGACGTCTAAACTGGGTTATTGCCAACACCAATGTTCGAAAAGTGTTCCAATTGAGTGCACAGACTGACATGTATTTCGGACTATCGTAAAACACCATTATTAGATATTTACGTGATCATGGATTACCTGATTATCGTCCTTTATATGGAGCAATTCTAACTGTTTCATCGAAGAAATTGCCAAACTTGGGCGCAACAACTTTGGCGATGGAACCAAAGACGTTCTATTCAGCAATGGTCCAAGTTTTTAATTTGTCGCATTGATAAAAGAGAAAAAGTGTTTAAATTAAAAAGAAGATAACCACAAAGCCAACTCCGCCAAGTGGACCGATTCGGTGGCTGAAGTGTTTTGTTTTTTTAAAGTATTTATTTAGTAGAGGTTTTACGGCGCTCGCAACTGCATAAGGTCATATGAGCGCCAAAGGGTGGATGTCAACAGAGAAGTCTTTGCAAGGAATCGGGCTTACTCTGATCACCTTTCTAGCTTCAAGAGCACAAATTCTGTTTCGACTTTCAAGGCACCCCGGAAATAGCGGGTCACAAAAATCATGTTTCTTCCAGTTACCGTGAGGTTTCTCCACGTTATATCCTACTCTCGTGCAGTTCTTCTCTCTCACTCGCTCACTTCTGACACCATGTGAGGATGGCACGGCTCACTTCACCAGTCAAATGACCGAAAAACTAGAGAGACAGACACAGCTCTATATACCCAAGATCCCATGTTCCCAGAAGACCTGAATCTGGAGACAATGTGGAGACTGCTCATGGAGTGGTTACAATGAAGGAAGGGAAACAACTGATATTATAATGGACAAGCAACTGTGGTGGATTATTGATTATGTCCCATATTACTACAATGACCAAGACAAATTCCTCCCGGTCCCTGCGAGATAACGAGTGTCATTGTTAGTAGTAATTGAGTTACTGTGGCGACTAACCGTGTGTATTGTTATGTGTAGTACGTGTGTTGTTATGTGTAGTACGTGTGTTGTTATGTGTAGTACGTGTGTTGTTATGTGTAGTACGTGTGTTGTTATGTGTAGTACGTGAGTTCATGAGTGAGAGTTCAGGAAAAGTCGCCAAGCTGTTCGAGTGAATGTAATAAAGTCATGTCTCGTCCTGGAAGGCCTTATGTGTGTGTATTTCTCTTCATGCTTTAACAGGATTATACTCGCTGTCTTTCCATGCGTTCTAATAATTTGCTGGACGAAAGGACATGTATACTACATTGGTGACCCCGACGTGATTTAAGGTAACCTTGTCTAGATATCTAGATTTAATTTAGCATAACCTAGAATCTAGTAAAGGCAATCATGGCAATCGAAACTGTAGCACTCAAATTTCCTACGTTCTGGATTTCTTGTCCTTCCGCGTGGTTCGCACAAACAGAGGCCCAATTTGCTTTGCGTGGGATCACAACTGACGAGACAAAATACTACTACGTCGTAGCGGCACTTGATGCAGCTACAGCAGCAAGATCCCTCTGTAGACCCGCATGTGAGCCTCAACCAGATTGTCTGAAATTTTTGCGCAAACCCCCCCAGACATCCGAGTAACGAGCGACCACCCCAACAAACACAATAAAGAAGAGACCTAACCCTAACCCTACCCCCAAAAAGAACCTGCAACGGGCCTCATGTAAAAAGGCCAAAACAAGTCCTAAATGAAAAAAAAATTTAATTAAAAAACCACACTCCAAAACAAACAAGGAGCATATAGAATCTAGATCTAGATCTAGATTCTAGATCTATATATGGCTTACATCTACATTGCTATAGGGTTTGATACAATAACACAATAGAATTGGAATATGAATCCTTCATATATAGATCTAGTAATCTAAATAAATCTAGATCTAGATATCTAGATCTTGTAGAACAAGTGAATAGGAATAGGCCTTGAACTAGAAATCCGCATCCGATTCCGAACAGAGGGACTCAGCTGAGTCTAGATTCTAGATCTAGATAGATCTAGATTTAGAATCTAGATCCTAGATCTTTACTAGAATCTAAATAAATAAATAATTCACGCACCTGATGAAATGCTTATTTTTACCAATACAAATATTACAGCACAACCTATGATAGGGTTTGACACAATAGAATTGGAATATGAATCCTCCATTGAGGTCTATTTATAAATCTAGATCTAGGTCTAGATTCTATTAGAACAAGAGAGTCGGACTTGAATGAATCCATATACGATCTGAACAATTGAATTAGTCAACAAACGAAATTCAAAATGGCCGCTCGAGCACGAAACCAGAGACACTAAAATAATTAAATACTCTCTGACGAAACTGAAAGTAGATAATTTAAGTTGTCGTCCTTTTTCGTATTCGCATTTCTACTTAGGTTCCGACAATTATGTCGGAAACGCCGACGTCGGCATTCGGCGGTGCGCGCGTCGGCGGTCGGCACGAAAACGAAAGTGCCGACGAAGCCGACGGGAGAAAAATGGGTCGCTGGCAGTCGGCCAGGCCTCGCACTACGCACATTGACTGATACAGGCGGGCCTAGCGATAGCATCGGCCGGTTCGCGACTGTCGGATTTCAGACGATTGTCGGCAAACATGCAGGTCTACTCTATCCATAATTTCCTCACCTCCTTCAAGTAAAAAATACGACACTCTCAAGTCTTTCCTTATAGAGGCCTATAGTTTATCAGAGGAAGAAAAAGCAGCAGCCTTATTGAGCATAAAAGAACTGGGCGATAACAGGCCCTCTGAGATGATGGAAAAAATGCTAGCTTTGTTGGGAGAACACAAAACCGTGTTTTCTTTTTCGCCATATTTTTTACATGAAGTATCTTTTTACAGCTGCTGCCAGAACCTATTAGAGCCCCTCTGGCGAACTCCCACCACAGAACAGATTACCGCGCATTGGCGAAAGAAGCGGATAACCTGTACAACTCCCTTTCACCAAATTTGAAAGTCTATACAGCGGTGCGACCTACCGATTCTGTTTCAGACATTTCCGAAGCTTATGCTATTTGCTGGTTCCATCGAAAATTTGGATCTAACGCAAAACGCTGCAGCAGTCCATGCAAGCACTTTAAGAATTTCCAACACAAAAAGCATCAGGGAAACGGGAGAGCGGGCCAGCAGTAGAAGTAGAAGATCCGACTGTTGGTCCGCAATGTTGCTCAACAACAACTCTTACGACACCGACGGCAGATTCTAAAGCAACTCAGCTGTTTGTCACGGACATTAAGTCTAAACAACTTTTCTTGATAGACACAGGTGCCCAAGTCTCTGTGACACCAGCGTCACGGGCTGAAAGAACGTCAGGTGCGACAGGTCCACCCTTGCAAGCAGCCAACGGAACAACCATAGCGACCTATGGATCCAAAGTTGTTCCTCTTCATTTCGGTGACCGTGTGTTTAAAGCACGTTTGATATCAGCCAATGTTAAGCGACCCTTACTGGGGGCTGATTTCCTCCGACAGCACAATTTATTAGTTGTGTTCGAAGACACCGTCTAATTGAGGCAGAAACCTTCTCGCATATCTCTTGCTCGGTCAGTTCCATTTCAACTGGCCCAGATCTGGCCCTCATAGAGCCATCAAGCAATAGATTCCGCAAGATTCTCAACGAGTATCCCGAACTCTTAAAGCCTACTTTTTCCTCAGCCGATGTCAAGCACGGTGTGCAACACTTTATTCCCACCAAAGATCGACCTGTTTTTGCTCGCACTCGTCGT
Source organism: Aplysia californica (assembly GCF_000002075.1). Lineage (NCBI taxonomy): Eukaryota > Metazoa > Mollusca > Gastropoda > Aplysiida > Aplysiidae > Aplysia > Aplysia californica. The sequence goes on along the minus strand of NW_004797562.1, from coordinate 748,792 downwards.
CTGGCACCAGACAAACTCGCGTCTGCAAAGAAGGAGTTCCTTGATATGGAGAAAATGGGCATAATACGGAAATCAAACAGCCCCTGGGCATCTCCTCTTCATGTTGTGCCTAAAAACGACGGAGGTTCCCGCCCATGTGGAGATTACCGCAAGTTGAACGATGCTACAGTCCCAGATCGTTACACCATACCCCATATTCAGGACTTTTCTGCTCGTCTAACTGGTAAGACCATTTTCTCTAAAATTGATCTTGTTTGATGATATCATCAGATCCCCATGGCGCCCGAGGACGTAGGCCTACCTAAAACGGCAGTGATCACACCCTTTGGTTTGTGGGAATTCTTGAGGATGCCATTCGGGTTAAAGAATGCAGCACAAACATTTCGGCGACTGATGGATACAGTGCTTCAGGACCTAGATTGTGCATTTGTATATCTGGACGATATCCTAGTTTCTAGTTCATCAGCCCAGTCTCACGTCGACGACCTCAACGCAGTTTTTCAGCGGTTGCGACACCATGGATTGGTGATTAAACTGGAAAAATGTCTTTTTGGCGTTACATCACTTGATTTTTTAGGACATCGGGTTTCTGCGGCAGGTTCATCACCTATGCCCTCCAGGGTTGACGCCGTTAAGGAGTTTCCTAAGCCAAATACAGTCAAAGCGCTGCAGGAGTTTCTGGGTGTACTGAATTTTTACCATCGGTTCATTCCCAACATCGCTGCGATTTTGCACCCACTTCACCACGCTCTGAAAACAGAGAAACCTCGTCAAGCTCTAAGTTGGACCGATGCAATGAACCAGGCATTCCTTTCGGGTAAACAAGCATTGGCAAATGCGTCTATTCTGGTTCATCCGTGCGCAGACTGCCCAATCGCTCTCACTTGTGATGCATCTGATGTGGCAGTCGGTGCTGTCCTCGAGCAATACAAGAATGATCCTTGGGAGCCTCTCGCCTTTTTCAGCCGGCAACTACGTAAGCCGGAAATGAAATACAGCACCTTTGATAGAGAGCTTTTAGGTGTACACCTTGCAATACGCCATTTCCGGTACCTGGTGGAAGGTAAGCAATTTATTATCTACACCGATCACAAACCGCTGGTCTCTGCAATGTTAAAAACTACAGACTTGTAGTCAGCCCGGCAGCAAAGACAGCTATCTGCTATCTCGGAATTCAGCACTGACATCAGGGACATATCCGGGAAGACAAACATTGTTGCCGATTATCTCTCATGTGCTGTGATCACTACTAAGGCAGTCTCACTCGGCATAGATTTTGCAGCCTTAGCAGCAGCTCAGCAGTCAAGTACAGCTGATACACAGGTGTACACTTCAGCTTTCACAAGCATAAAAGTCGTTGAAACGAAGTTGAGCGACGAAGGTCCCGAAGTCCTTTGCGACATTTCAACTGGCAAAGCTCGGCCCATTGTGCCTCCAGAGTTCAGACGCCAGGTGTTTGAGTCTGCACACAAACTTTCACACCCAGGCGTTAAGGCTACAGTCAAGATCATCTCAGAAAAGTTTGTGTGGCATGGCCTACGACGTCAGGTCAGCAGTTGAGTGAAAGTGTCACGAATGCCAGAAGTTGAAAATCCATAAACACACCCGTGCTCCCCTAGAGACATTTAGAGTACAAATGTACCCGACAAGCGGTTTTCACACATCAATATTGATATAGTGGGTCCACTTCCTCAGTCCTGTGGTCAACGGTATCTTTTAACAATTATTGACCGCAACACACGATGGCCAGAGGGGATCCCTATGCCTAACATAACAATAGACGAATGTGTTAACGCTCTCATAGGAGACTGGATCTCCCGTTTTGGTGTTCCTGTCGACATATCATCGGACCGAGGATCTCAATTCACTTCTGCAATTTGGACTGATATAGCTCAACGCCTTGGAGTCCGCTTACATAGAACAACGGCTTTTCACCCCCAAGCAAATGGAATGATAGAACGGTTCCATCGCTCACTTAAAACGGCATTGAAGGCCAGACTCACTGGTAACAACTGGGTGGGAGAACTTCCTTGGTCTGTCCTCAGAGAAATTCGCGCTCGCAACCCGCAAGTTGCGCGCGCAACTTTTGCCGTCTGCGCAACTTTTACGATTTTCGTGAATTCGCTAATTTTAGCCAATTTCCCGCAAAAGTCAGAAAAACAATAATACAATTTCACTAAAAACACCGAAATTTTCTTCCACGACTAAAAATAACGTCGCCAAGGGGGACAATTCGCTTCTTTACACTTTGCACTAGCCTATGGGTGCCCGCCGCCGCCCAGTGACCCGGGCCGGGTCAGGTTGGGTCGGGATGATCGCCCGACTCGTCGCCTGAAAACAACGTGTTTGTTTTGAAACAACGAGTCGGGCGCGATCGACTTGAGCCACGATAGCTGCTTTGCACCATCAATCTAGCGAGCAGACCGACCCAATAGTCTTGTTTGGACTAGTCTAGCTAGAGTAAAACAATCGTAAACACGGTCGTCTGATTACTTAGCTTGCTCTGTTCCGTAGCACCAAGGTAGATCTAGTATAAAAATTTGTGAAAGACTTTAAATCTTAGGCTAAGGAGGGTAGATCTAGAATGGATCAATTCATCCAGAAAACCCCTAAAGGGAAGGGGACGTTCAAATAATATCATCTTACGCCAGAAAAAAAAGGGGGGGGGGGGGTCTTTGACTCCTGTAAAAGTTAAAGTGTAAAGGGGGGGGGGGGGGTAACCACTGTAGAATTACACTTTTGTAAGGTGAAAAAAATAGTCAAGGAAAATGGCAACGTAACTTTTTTGTTAATAGCATAAAAAAGAGAGTAACTCTACACTATTCACTTAGACTTAGAGTTAAGTTCGAGCGGTAAGCATTGCATTGTGGCGATACAATGGACCTCGAGCGGCAAGCACGATATATGTCATCTCGCACTTTATACACTGGTAATTAATGTCTGGGCTACATGACATGTAGATATCTATCTAGTCTAATTTTGATTACACCGGTGCGGTTAAAGTGGTAAAATGACACCGTAAGTTTTTCTGGAAAAGTTCCGATATTTTTATAGCGTATTGAATTATTATGTCCCATAAGAATACCATAATTAATAGTTTAAAAGTAAAGCGCATAGAAGAGTGATTGTACCACGGATTTGCGCAATATAAATGTCATATTATTATTATACGCGAATAACGTAATATACGGGATTGAGGGGGGGGGGGGGTGTTGCAGGAAAGTGTAAAAAAGTGTAAGGGCGGGAGGGGGGGGGGGGCAAAAAGTCCCAAACAAAGTGTAATATTTTATTTGAACAGCCCCAAAACCACGCCGGCCACACCTGCCCAACGTCAGCGAGAGTTTAAGGACCTGACGCAACGCATGTGTCAGGGGACAAACTGTTTTTGTACTCCAAGCAATTTTTTTGGGGGGAGTAGACATTCACATTTAACTTTTGATTTTGATCTAACAAAACTCATATTTGGTTACTTTTGATTGCAATCAAGCCTGTCGAGAGGGGGGGGGGGGTCAAGGGGGGCCAATGCCCCGGGGCCCGGGGATTTGGGGGGCCCGCAAGCAAGGGGAAAAGAGAGAGAGAAAAAAAAAAGAGAGAGAGAGAGAGAGAGAGAGAGAGAGAGAGAGAGAGAGAGAGAGAGAGAGAGAGAGAGAGAGCGTATGTTCATATTATTATGTAATAGATATGCTACAGTAAAGTGATTATATATTCCTTTGTACATTGTATTTGTTGGGTTATTAAATTGCAGGTGAGGGTGGGGGGGGGGAGGGGCCCGAAGGTGATTGCTGCCCCAGGGCCCGACCAGGCTCTTGACGGCCCTGATTGCAATGAGCATAGCAACAATACAATGTATTCCAATAGTTCCGTGGCATTGTTTTAGCTATACGTACGCCTTGCAACTTTTCTTGCAACTTTTGCTACTTTTTCTTGCAACTTTTTGCAACTTTTGCTATTTTCAAATGCAACTTTCTCTGAGGACAGCTTGGGCTACGAACCGCTCCCAAGGATGACCTGGGATATTCATCAGCAGAACTGATCTATGGCGAGCCACTGACCGTTCTAGGCAATCTTTTACCCTCTGAAGCATCTACCTGGTCAGCAACAGATTTTTTAACAACTTTTCGAGCTAAAGCACAGTTCAGTAGGCCTAGACCGGCTATCCACCACAGTGACCCAGTCACATTCTTCCCACCATCTTTGTTAACAGCGAAGTATGTTTACATCCACACAGATACCGTGAAAGGTTCACTTCAAAGACCATACACAGGTCTTTACATGGTTCTCGCCCCGGGAGAAAAATCCTTCCTTCTGGACATCGGAGGCCGCACGGAACACATCTCAGTAGATCGCCTCAAGCCTGCACAGGTAGACCCTGCCCAATCTGTCCATCTACAGCAACCAGCACGACGCGGCCGCCCTCCGGTGTTACGGGAACCAAAGCCTACCGTTAGGAACACCGATGGGCGAGAGCAAGATACTGAGGCCGTTCACCACCGACAACTCACGTCACGTGCTGGACGTCAAGTGCGTCCACCCACACGCTACCAATGATCCCATGAGACGTCTGTGCCGGTGGGAGGTGTGTGGCGACTAACCTTGTGTATTGTAATGTGTAGTATGTGTGTTGTTATGTGTAGTACGTGTGTTGTTATGTGTAGTACGTGTGTTGTTATGTGTAGTACGTGAGTTCATGAGTGAGAGTTCAGGAAAAGTCGCCAAGCTGTTCGAGTGAATGTACTAAAGTCATGTCTCGTCCTGGAAGGCCTTATATGTGTGTGTATTTGTCTTCATGCTTTAACAGGATTATACTCGCTGTCTTTCCATGCGTTCTAATAATTTGCTGAACGAATGGACATGAATACTACACAAAACTTTTGCAACAAAACGGTATATTATTATAACGCACACAATTAACAATAACACTATGCTCAAAGCAATTACAAGAATATCATTGAATGTGTCTTCATTCGGGTACTTTTTGTGTGTAGGAATGTACTAAAATTGCCAAGAGTGCAGTTCGATTTATAATGTCTGTTAAATGGTAAAACAGTTTCTACTAGAACCTTTCATGTTTCTTTTACTACGACAGTGTAATATTATATTTTATGCTTTATCCTTTACAGGTCTGCACATTATCAATAATATCCAAGAAAGCTGTGCATGTGATCAGCTGTATGCTGATTTGTCCTCTAGCAAACGACCCTTATACTTATGACGTAATAAACCCAGAGCGTGATAGCTTAGTACAATTTATCAGAGTAAAAAAAAGGGGTCGGACAAGGTAGGCCTACCTAGCCAATATATATATATATCTCTTTACAAAAACACCTTTTCACAAAATGATTTGTCTCAACCAATAAATAAAGTCTGCATTACACTGACAAACTGCCTTTTTCTTAAAGCAGTTTTGAGATTTTAAAAAAGGCGTTTTGTCAGAGTAACCATTTAAAAAAGGCGTTCTTTCAAAATGGTCCTCTAAAAATAGATAAATAAGCGTAGAGTAGGCTTTGTCCACATCCCGGGCAAAATTCAAAATTAATTCCTACCGCACCGAAAATGCGTAAGTGTCCTGTGCCCTTATACATTGTATGAGTATGACGGTATACAGTTGCTAGCGCTTACTCCCCCCCCCCCCCAAACGACCCAAGAAACATGCCATGAGGTTGTTCAAAATTTTTAGTGGTGCTTGGAAGCTTGTATGAAGAGAAATGGACAACACTTGGGAATCGTCTAATTTATATAGCTAGCTACTACTACATTCCCTGAGTTTATTAGGCGTTATTCATTTAATACAAATGTGTATCTTATTGCACTAACAGTGGCTGTAACTGTTTGAAATAGAACAACATGGTTGAATTTTGAGAAGTAGCAAAAGTTTTCAGTTTCAACTAATTTTGTTTAAATTTGTTATAATGTGATATTTTTTTTAAACGAGTTTACTTTCTTCAAACTAAGACACGCATTGTCCTCCCGCTTGAATTTTATTTGTAAAACATTTTTTTTTTTAAACTGGTGTGGGCCCTTGTGGCCTAGAGGTTAAGGTGTTGGCCTCTCATTCAAAAGTTCGCGGGTTCGAATCCGGGTAGCGACAGAAAAATTTTCTTCTCTAAAATGGTCTCCTTCCACCTCCTTTCCTGCTCTCTAGCAATGTTCTGTTGTCAGCTTTCATTTCCACTTTCTACCCCCACCCCCTCACCTCCTTTGCCCCCTCCTCTGGGCTCCTGACTCTTTCTGCAGCCTTTCTACTGCTACTCCATGACTCCTCCTTACTGCTGTCTTTCTGCCACACCCCTGATCTTCTGGTAAGAAAGATCTACACCTAGCCTTCTTGGACAAGGGCGAAAAATCTCAGAGGGCCCGTGTGCAAGTTTTGTTAAAGATCCCTTGGTGGTCTAAAATCAATAAGAGTAGGCTTCGGCCGCCACCCGTGCAAAAATTCCAAATTTCCACCCAACTGAAAAATATTAGGTGTGTCCCGCGTGCTCATATGACCTTATGCAGTTGCGAGCGCCGTAAAACACTTTACAAAAAACACCCAAAAAATAAAAACTGGTCGAAAAATGACAATGAGTTATTGTCCTTTTTAATGGGACCTCCATAATTAAACAAAAGACACCAAGAGTCCAAACAAAAAAACTGCAAAGGCATAATTTTTTTCTACACAATTACATTTATTTGTTGAAATAAAATTCAAAACCTCTTTACAGTAAAAGCAAGCGTTAAAATGTAAAACAATAATGTGAGCACAAGGGAGAGAATTAACAGTGTATACTGGCACTGACGACACAAATTTCGAGACTAGAGTTATAAAAGCTCTTTTTGTAAGTTTAGTGAAACAATAATAAACTTAATCTGAATTACAATAATACTGAAAATCCAAAGAAAACATCAAAATAAATACAATTTCAGATACTACACTGGCTGGCTGCATAACAAAAATGTTAAGGCTGAAGACAGTAGCCTATAATTAAGAACCAACCTGAGGTGTACAAAAATCCATCAAACTGAAGTACTCTTGATCTTTCTTGCCAGAGTGGATCTAGAATCTACATAGTGCATTTAAAAAAACAACATGTTCCCAGATATAGGAAATGGACTCAAGACTCTTTAACAAAAAAAAGAGGTTTTTTTGGGGCCTCATCACATTCAAAACAATGGCAAGAATAGGGACTACACTGTTGAAATTGCATGCATAATAGCTTTTAACCACCTATGAGAGTTTGATTTTCATACGTTGACAACTATTTTCTAAGTGAACTAAAAAATAGCAAATCCCAAAGATAAATAAAATTAACTCAATTGTCGGGAGGAAAAAAATTTATAGTATAAAAAAATGATTCACAACAAGCAATAAAAAAGTTGTGAAGACAAGCTGCGCTTTGAGGAAAGGAAGAAAGACGGGAAAAAAACAACAGAAGAACAAAAGAACACTGTGCAGCACAAAGGTCAATAATGACTAGATGTGCGAGTATACTTATCAAAGAAAAGAATGCTACTTAGAGATCATGGGACTTGTGCCCTTTTCTTTCACAGACTTCAGCAAATGAAAACTTGAGACAAACAAACGCAAAAAGGCCTAACTTAAAAATAAAAACATTTTTAAATAGTCAACAGTTTACTTAAATTAATTCTGCAAATACTTTCTTTACACTCCTCTATAATTTGTTTACAGACTATCAATCCAGGCCTCAAATTTGTAAATGTTCAGGGAAAAGTCAAGAACAATTTAGTGATCAAAATTGTTGTTTCTACCTAATTAGGCCTACCGATTAGTCGCTTATAGAAAGGTACACATTTTACCGTATTTTCACCATTCATAGGCGGATTTAACAGGAAATATAAACTGCAGACCATTTTATCTCACTATCCAGTCACTTTTCTCTACGAGCATGACCAGTGAACTTTTACACTTCAAAAGCCCAAAAGAAAAATGATGCTAAAGTTCAGTTCTTAAATGGAAGCCTTCTTTTGGTCATCAAAGAGAATACACATGATGTAAGTAAACAAGTGTCAAAATAACATTGCATAGAGAATAAAAGACATCAACACTAAAAGTTCTGATCACAATATATTCTTGATTTTCAGATGAGCTAAAAAAAATTTGCAGCCACTTGGGTTATCTCCCTTACACAAAATAAACATCACACAAACTCAACAAACAACACAAAACATTAAATGCAAATATTCACCACTACCTACATAACAATATTCTCTGCAAGCATATTTAAGTTTAATTAAATTTTCATGAGTTAGTTTATAAGTACAAGGAGTAGAGCTAGAATGACATCACGATAACATAAGCACGAATCTTAGACTCAAAACACTTTGTCCACGATGTCAAATCAACGTTTATTACAAAGAGCTCTTGACTATAAATTTTTTACACCCACGTCAACACAATTTAGATCAATAATGAAGCATGCTACTTTGACTCTGTGTTTTGGGGCCTGCCTGAGCTGAAAGGAAAACAGCATCACAGCAAAACAAAAGATACTTGATAAACAAAATTTTTTAACACAGGAACTGAACACTTTGTGCACACAAAGAGTCTGACCAAAAGATAAAGAACCTTAGTGCAATGAGCTCTGAGGCTATATATTATCATTGTAATCAAGGATGCCACTCGGAATTTTGTCAAGATAACTGAAAATTTCCAGTTGCATTTGCAAACAAAAAAACAGGTAGCAAACAACAAATATGGGGTTAAACAGAAAACAAATACTGAGAATAATAACTCTTGTTTTGGGGGTTTTTTCCCCCCGTGAAAATAACAGAAATAACAGAGAAAAACAGCATCCCTACATAATGACTGCATTGAAGATGTCCGTGGTTCCACTAGATGAAAGTCGTGAAGTTTGAGCTCCAGAGCTATATTGTGCTTCATTACCATGTGACATCAAATCATAGAGGAAATAATCAACATGGCTCAACAACTGAAATTGCATGCAAAATATTTCTAAAAAACAATTCACGAGAATTTGTCTCTCAAATTATCCTTATAACTATTTTTTCAATGTGAAAGAAATTCCAAGAAAAATTTCTAAACAAAAAGAAAAAAAGGTTGACTCAGTAAAGAAAATATGTACCTGTGCTGGTACTCTAAAAAGTACTCTGTAGTCGTACCGACCCAGCTCTATTAACACTTTGCAGTCACACAGCCAGCAGTACCACATACCCAATCTGGTCACCCAGCCAGGAGAGTGACTGCAAGGGACTTCTCAGGACTGAGCCACACCAGAACAGATAATTTTCACCAGCGCATTATTGCGCCAAGTGACTGCAAAGTATTAACGTGCAAAAAGATCAAAATTTGAAATAAAAGGAAAAACACTAAAGGAATAATATCGATTGGATCCCTTTCACTTTCAATCAAGAGTCAAAGTAGGACATCTTTATACTTTCAGACTCTCTCACCTTTGATTCTTTCTGCCCATGAATCCCCCTTTCAAGGAAATAAATATAATCTAATATCCATCTTCTGAAACGAAATCCTGGAACCATTCGTGGGGGACGTTGACCAAGATGGCCCAAAACAGACAGAGCTAGAGATCCTTTGTTTGCTGCCCTAAACGCCAGATGGCGTAACGGGTAGTAAGTAAGTAATATCCATCTATCAGCATGTGGTTAAATTTGAGCACATGAAGGGACAGCATATCTTACAAATGGGAGAACAACAGGAGTAGCACAAAACGACAACAGATTTTTTTTCCATAAGGAAGTTGTTTTTTCTGTAAATCTAGTTAAGAAAAAATAAAAACATCGCACAATACAGACAACACACACATTATCATAAAAGAACAAGAAAACAAAAAAGATAGGACACTCCAACTACACTCTCCAGCCATGTGACATAATTTTTTCCAATTCTTTTAAAAATTGATTGATAGGACAGAGTTCAAATCATGAAAATATATTATTATACAGAAACAGTCTATGAAAGTACAACAAGTACTTACTGACTACATGAAAATAGCTTTTAAAAAAATGCAACTAAGCTAGGGGGGGGGGGGAGTCTTCTTAAAAAGTAAGAGAGGTGGTATCACTAATGAACACTGACAAAATATCTTTGAAAACAAAGTGGGTAAAACAGCAAATTATTTTATATTCCCTCAGAGGTAAAAACGGCCAAGGAGTACAGTAAAAGAAGATTCACAGATAATCTAGATGTAAGGACAGAACAATTGGAAAACATGTTACCCCAATCATTTTACAAAATGCAACATAAAACATATTAAAATGAAGTTGTTGTAACCAGTTACAGCAGACTCACAAATGAAAACGTTGCAGAGATTACATGGCACAGCCTTTCGCTAATAGCTGACTCTCACAGAAACAATGTTCAATAATTTCTTAGGAAAGGCCATGTCAAGTAAATTATATTCAATTTCAGAACACCAACGTAAAAAAGCAGCCTAGATTAATTATAAAAGGCTGAGCGCAGTTAAATCAATCAACAGTCAACTCTTTCAGTGTCAAGATTTTTCAATCCTCATGTTAGACCAAAAAAAATATGTATACTTGTTTAAAAGTTTTCAACTGGTTAATTGCTTGTAAAATTTACACACCCCCACAGACACAATATAACATCATTTATGAGACAAGGTGCTACTTTGAACCTATTCTACAGGCAGGAGTTCTCCACATGTGAATAAAACACAAATCTTTTGCGTGCAAGGTGAAGGACCTAACCATTACATCAGAGACACAAGCTTTTCCATCTGGAACTGGTGAAGTAAACTATAACCTCCAGTCCATGAGGTTTTTGTTTTTTCAGGAGAGTTAATGCTTTTTCATTCTTAAACCAGCTTCTAAGCCCGCACGTCCACCAAACCAAAGACCAACGGATCATAAATATCCGTCTCTCAGAAAATCAGTAGTTCAAAAAGAATACCGCTTTTTGCCTTAGCTATCACTGACAACTCCACTACGCTGTGTCCACCATAACGACCCAACTTTTCCCAACAGAAGTTGAGTCAGTTGTAATGCTGCATGCAGCATTTTAGCTGCGTCTTGTTGTGACTCATCCGCCATAGGCCCAGACAGAGCTAAATTTATAATTTCAGTTTCTGATGAAAAGTCTAATGTCATATTCATAAGCAGTGCCTCAAAACTAGCAAAGTTCACACCTAAGCCACAAACAATTCTATTAATTTTCTTTTTTTAATCATTCATGATCGGTTATTCCTGACTTGCTGCACACAAACAGACCAAATTTTGTCTCCTCCCAACAAAAATTAGGTCATTTATGTTTTGGTGGACATGCAGCCTAACCCTGCTCAATAGAAAAAGACCCTCTTGAGGGTTGGGGGTGGGGGAGGTTAGAGCTGTCTGGCAGTCTGAAGATGAGCAAACTCGGAACAAAAAAGTTCTGAAACTTTGAAAATACCTTTGAAGAAAAGAATCACAACACCACCATGAGTGACACAAATTCATTAAAAAGTCTTAGAGGTAGACAAAGACGAAATAGGTAAAAATATTATGACAGACTGTCGAGTCAATAAGTACTAAAACATCCAAGGAAGCTGCCCATTTGAGACCAAAAAAAATGTAATCCTCATAAGACACCTCTATTTTCATTTAAAAACAAAGCACAAGACACCAGAGACAAATACTCTACACATTCACTATGGAATGCTAAAGCATGAAAACGGTAACTTGAACATCACAAAGAAAAGAAGCCTGATACCATCTGCTACCAGCCAAGGCACAATTATTTCAACACCAACAATTTAGTGTCAATTCCCAGCCATCCACAATTCTTACAACAGCTGTAATTTGTTGTGGGGGTTTTTTGGTTGAATTTTTAAACTGAGAATAATGACATTTCATTAAAGTTTCGGTAACATTTTACAACATTAGAAACAAATCTTTGACCATCTATTAAAAATTCACCAGCCAGAAATTTTGACTTTTTAAAAAAAATTCAGTTTCTTAATCTATGGAATCTATGGTATCTGTTGCATGTGCTGGATAAATACTTAGTTGAAATGCAAATTATAAATTTAAAAAGAAAGAAAAGATTAAGTCCGTTGCCACAAGGCCATCAAATCACAGGTGTTCAGATAAACATAGTACCTAGGTTCTGCTGGGCTGCATAATGTATGTGCACTTTGTGACCACATACATGGTCATACAATGGGGAAGGTTGGTGCTTGTCCAGACAAAGGTCTGCATCTTGAAGAAATTTATGTTCTTCTGAGATGTGGCGAAAATTTGTACACATTTAGGTTAACTGATAACAAGGGGGTAATAAGTTATTGCATTTTCAAGATTGCAGATGGAAATCCTAATATGCTGACCGGGAGAGGGTGAATTTATGATGGTCAATAACATGACCAATGGACTTTCAGCTTGCCACAGAAAACAGTTACTACAGGGATACCAGCTCATCATCGTATTATTACGAAGTTCAGTCTCCTCTCTCAGACTTTCTTCACAGGGTTGGATTTTTTTATTTCCCCCTTCAATATCAACATTGGAACTACAAAGAAAGCAAAGAAACAGCAAGGCAAGAGATAGAAATGGACAAAAATCAGCCTTTGAGACCCAAACAAAGGAACAATTGAACCGAGTGGGTGTCCTCTGCATGGATCTTAAAAGTGTCATGTTGTGTCCCATGCTCAAGGCCTCTGCTCTGTACCAAAGAGCAATGCTTGCTGTGTATAACTTAACTGTCTACAATATATGACAATGTGGGATATGAAATGTATGTCTAGCAAAAGGGGGGAAAGTGTACTGACTTCTGACAAATGTTCATTTTGCACCGTAGACTATGTAGAGATCTCTCGCAAAAACCTCTATTACAGAATAATTCTGTACAGTGATGGATGCCTGTACCAAATGAAAAACACTACACTCGGCTCTATCCCATGATCTCAACAATATGATTAAACAGAAGTATCTCACAAAGGGACACACCCAAATGGAGGAAAATAGCATTCATAGTGTCATAGAATGATTTCTAGCAAACTCTAATACACATACTTTCTATGTTAATATCTTCAGACTCTCAAGGCCCTAAACCATTCCAGGTAAAATACGTATACCAAACTTTCTCTTCAGCAAATTATTCACCGGTGTAATAATACTCGGCCATTTAACAAGGAAGGAAAGCATGGGACACAACATTGGTTGACATATGAGCGCAAGTTCTCCCTAGACAGGCCTCCCCCACACAAACTCTACAAGAGCATTCTCATATTCAGGCTCTTTGTCTTTAATAAGAGTACTCTACTTCTTGTCAAGCTTAATCACTAAATCTAGTGAAAGTGCATTATAGGCGAGGTTATGGGAACATTAAATCCTCTTGAATTTAAACAAGTATCGACCCCCACAAACTTTGCTTGATTTTGTGAACTTTCGAAATATCTATTCATTGTAACATGTCACTCCCCAAACCCTTAAAAAGTGCACTCCAACGAGATATTTAATTTAGAAGGTGAAGTATTGGATATCCCTCACTCTGATCTAGAACAAGGAGGATTTTAGTGGTACTAGTACGGTTATTGGTGAAGAAAGTGGCAGTGAACAGGAAAGAAACAAAGCTAAGTTTACACATTAGCTAGTCAGTGCCAATGTAGTGATGTACACCTATTGATCTACTGGTGTTAGTGCCATTCAGGTCATCCTGACCAATGTAAACACTCTGTTGGATTTACATCGTTTGCAAATTTATTTAGCGACAAAGTTTACCTAATTCTGTATAAAGAAAAGAGACTTTACTGACACTGAAATTCAATACCTTGATGCAGGAGACTCATATTCAAATAACAATGCTTCTCAGTGTACAAATAAGGAAAATAAAGAAACAGGACATTTAATTGCACCATTTGAAATAGAATGTCAATTAAACTGGAAAGAACCCAGGACATGATTTCCCCGCCCCCCCATCTCACTTCAGTGTTGTGAACTTTGGCTTGAGATTACAGTTTATCATATGAAACAACTTTCTGCTAAAATCAGCTGATTTTTAAACATCACAAGATAGAAGTAAAATAGTTTTGAGGAAAATATTCTGTGTTCCCCTTTGATCATAAAGAAAATACATATAAAGAGAATAATACGCAAAAAGAGAAACAGCACCAATTAAAATATCTTCAAGATCAGCAATTCCTTGCTTAAACTAATTTCGGTTTCACAAACAAAAATGTGGTGTCTGAGCAGGGCAAACTCTCACTCCAATGTGTGCGAATAAGTTGTCAAACAAGAGCTACAAAGACTGATCATGAGGCGAGTATGAATGCTAAAAAGCATAACATAAATTATTATTTCTTCATAAAACAAATATAGCCAGTATATATATAAAAATACAATGTAGGAGCAAATGCTTGAGTGTGAAGACAGAATAAGCCTTGTCTTAACAAGCAGGAAGAAATTTCAAACAATAAAATAGAGAATTTTGAAATGGAAAAATAATGGGATTAAAAAAACCCACATTGCCAGTTTGATGCTCATTGTTTATAGGGGAACAAGAAGCAGCAACAGGGATACAAACATATTTTTGAGCATTTCACTTATTTAAAAATTATTAAGAATTTGCATAATGTGATTCTTGACAGATTACTTTTTTTGCAGAATATTACTAGAACACAAAAAACACTGGAGTTTTAGTTCCTTTGAAATGGAATTCAGAGAGTAGGTTAGTGTGGCTTCTGAGAGAACTGGTACAGAGATATGCCTATACAAAAGTCTGAACAGATTTATTATATGCTCCACATAGTTGTGCTGCGTAAGCATTTTCTAAAGGAGCAGATGATATGGACCTAAATACAAATACTTCACCTAAAGCCAACATTGCATACTTGAGGTTATAACAGACATAAATCAAGCTCCAAATAGTTGTGCTGTCTTAGCGCCTGAACAGATGACAGGGACCTAAACACAATTACTTTGCCTCAAGCCTATCTATACATACACAGTTGACGACAAAATGCAAATAAGCAGACCTATAGGAACCTCAGGATTTTCTCAGATAAAATTTCAACACATTTTCCACATATCAATGTATGGATCCTTGAATTCAGATATGGTCTCCACTAGATTTCAATTTCAATGGAGGATGAAGTTTTTCTTCTGTAAGAATACATTATGGTCTTTCTCCTTTATGAATTTTTTAAAAAGGCAATCAGTGTATCAGAGAAAACAAGAATGACCCCCCTAACAGAAAATCAAATTAGAATCTCAAAGTGCAAAATACTGACCATCAGCCCCTTTTCCTTTCTCATACCACTGTCGGACAATAGACAACATCCCCTGAGACCCAAAGAATAGAAAACTTCCGAAATATACATCTTCACAAGTAATATTTTCATCGCTGAAACAGTGTAAAAGGAATTTTATTCAGATAAAAATAAAATATTTAATTTCAACACATGTCATAGTACCCCCCCCGAAAAAAAAAAGGTACATATGAGAAAGAGTTAAAGTAAAGTAAATGAGCACAAAAAAGTTTTCATATCTCAGATGAGGGGGAAAATGTAACATTATAAAATAAAAATTATTCAGATGAAAGAATACACTATGGAGTTACACATGACATGCAAAAGTACAGATTTATTACCTTTACAAAAATATGATCAGCCACGATAATACCTAACAAATAAAAAAAATAATAGAAATATCATCTGACATATCTTCAATAATGAAACCAACAAAAGCAATATACCCTCTAAAATAAGGTTCGTAAATATATTAACTAAAATTTTGAAGTATTGCTGTTTCATTTACAAAATTTCATAAGCACAAAACAACTTCCAAGTTTTAAAAATCAACTTTCTGAAAGTGTTGGCACGTTTGAAATGAAAACACTTAGTGTTTTGGAAAATCAAACTAGACCAATATGAGCAAGTTTCAGTGGCAATGGCAAAGCTACAAAAAATACAGATAATAATAATAATATATATGTGTATATATGTAGAATACAATAGATTATATAATAATGATAGATAGATATTTATATATGACCAGATATTTTGGACTTTTGAAAGAAAAAAAATATATGTATCTGAAAGATGCCTTAAGACTGTTAAGAAACAGGGAAATGGCGAATAAGTAAACGAAACCGCACTTGAACACACCAGGACCACATGAGACTATTGTCAATAAGTTGCCTAACAGTAGGATGTTGCCAAATTTTCTCCAAAAACTTTAAAAGTCAAATTATATAATAGTCTTCACACAAAATACTACCAGAACATAAGTTATTTTAGAAGACAAAAGCACACAAGAAACAGCAACATTTATTCCAATTGAAACGTGAAAAATACTTATTTTGTTTGAGTTAACTCGCTACAATACAATTAGATATAAACATTTATTAAAGATGCATGTCATGAACCAAAAGACAAGAAAGTAGAACATATTGTAACAATATAGGTAGAATTGGGATTTCAGGCTAAGAAAGAATACTCGGAAGTTTTTGCTTGGTAAAGTTTCTTTTATCATTCAAAGTGGAAAAAATGGGACAGATCTGCTAGTGAAAGCTGTCACAAGAAAAAGGCCAGCAGAGAAATTCAACCCTCAAAAAAAAAATCAAACAAACAAACCAAAAAAACCTGGTGGTCAGCCAGCATGCATGACAGTGGCTTCCTTTACATTTTGACAGGAGGTTGGTCATCGTAGTACATGGGCTGCTGCTGGTTCCCATAGGGTGGGGGTGGATACTGACCCTGGGGGGCCATCATGGGCTGTTGGGCCGGAGTATACACAACGCCCTGGCTAGACTGGGGCTGGAGACAATAAAAAGTATGACTGTTTGACTATGAACTGCCCTGTATTGTGTGTAATTTTTTATTTTTTTAAATGTAGGTGTCTTTAATAATAATAAATAGCATTTATGCTGCTTATTTCCATTTTCTAAAAAAATGCTCAATTGTTATTACATTAATAAAAATATCGCACCTTAAAAATTAATGGACATTTGTGTACAAAAAACATAGTTTTATGCATATAGTATATGTATACAAATTTCTATGAGAAAAATTCACCCCCATCAACACAATTTAGATCAAGTAGGGGGCAGGATTCAACTAAACCTGTGAAGGCCAACCTGTGCTGAGAAGGATACAGCACCCAATAGAAAGATCAAGATACTCTACAAAAATCCTCTCCACTCGGGAATCAAAACTTGTGTCTCCTGTATGCTACACTGAAGCACCTAACCACACCATAGATGCCAGTAATGTTGATTTTGGTTTTTTTTAGTTTTAGTAAAAGTTTTATGGCACTTGCAACACAATTAGGTTATATAAGTGCCAAAGATTAGAGGTGTTACAAGAGAGTAACAAACACAAAAATAGGAGGAGGAGAGAGAAGGGTAATAGTTTTTAATTGGAAAGAAGAAGCAAACCACACCAGAGCACCCGCCAACCACCCACGGGTTTTTTTTCGTGCTTTTTTTTATTAAAAAAGTTTTACCATGCTCACAATAACGGACGGTCATTTGAGTGAGCGGGACTCAAGTTGGTTGTTTTCACATTAGTTAACAGAACAGCTTGATTTTAGTTTATAGTTGGAAGTTAAAAATTCAATAGTAAAAAGTCATTTACATTTAAAAAATAGTACTACTGTGTTGTACCTCAGGAAGCAGGCCTTGCTTGCTGCTGACTGAATTTTCAAGAGGGCTAGCAGGGGAGCTGTAAACTTCAAAGATAATAATAACCCTGACTCCCCCTCCACACACAAATAAACACATATATGCACAGGTCCTAATCGCAGGATGTGGTGGTGTTTTTATGTCAGAAAGTGAGAGTATAGGCAGCGTTCAAGCATTGTCAGTAATGTGGGACACAGTGGCCGAGACTTTCCCCCTTAGGCTCTTAAAAGAAAATGGCTCTTGGCAAGAGGGTATGATCTCAGCTCCAGTATTTAGTGTTGTGCATTTTTTAGCACAGGCAGTTCTTTTAAGGAGATAACCAAGAGAGGAGGAATGAAAACACACTGAAATTATATGTCAGTGTTTGTGTTCAGAGTTTTTGGATCTAAAATTTTTTTAAAAAAGCCCTTGAACAAGGTGAGCTGTGAATTGGAAGAACCTGGGAACAGGGGCACAGACAATGAGAAAGTAACGCATTCATTCCTGTAACTGAAAACTAACTAGACAGAAAAATTCACAACTCAAGTCAGAATGGTACCTGAAACTTCAGGAATACGATAACACAACCATCTAACATGTGACTGACTAGTGTGCTGCTCACTTACCTTGGAGCGACAAGCGTAGTAACAGGCAAGAACAAACTCAGCCAGCATGATGACCCAAGCAATGACGATGATGGTCAGGATTCCGATGATCAGGGAGGCCAAGGTTGCAAAGTAGTCACAAGTCTTGAACGGAGTGTTAGAATACTCCAAGGAGTAGCCGTTGCTGTCCTGTGAACTGAAAACAAATTTTCCAACTCTCAAAATCATATATCAACAAGTTAAATCTCAAAAACATATATATCAACAAGTTAAGGTATATGAGCGCATGAGACTCAAGTCGGTTGTTTTCACATTAGTTCACAGCATAATTTGGTTTTACTTTATGGATGAAGTTAGAAATTCATAGTATAGATTTCAATAGTAAAAGCAGTCCTTTACAGAGTTTTAAAATAGTACTCTAAACATTTTGGTGCAAAGTTTATCAAATCTAAAATTCTGCCTGGATCAAATGAGTGTATTTTAAAATGTTTCCTTCGGGTCTCTCCAAAGTCTGGGCATTAGAATGTGCCTGGTTGTAACGTCGGCAATGCATCCAACACAAAATTAATTATAATCTCCCTACAGAAGGTATCTCTGTGTCAGGGAAGTAGGTCCTGAATACAATCTTGTTAAAAGTAACTTCATCTCTTCTGGAGAGACCCATAGGTTCTCATGGGTCTAACTTGGGCATTATATAGTGGTTGTTCCCACATACTGGATGTGTAACTTTGATCTTGTTTTTAAAGTCTATCTGAGAGGGGTTGTTCTCTTTTAATCTCAACAAGAGAGAACGATTACTTAACTTCGCCAGAAGACTGACTTGCTTGTTTCCTCAGATCCCAACATGTGAGGCCTCATGATGAATTCAAGCGTTGGTCAAATAACGAAATTGAATGAAAAATATGCAATTTCCCCGCTGGTTTGGCAATTTTTATTGAATTTTTTTTTAGGCTCCATAACTTTTATGTCCATTTCTGTGTGGATTTTACTGGAAAACGATTAAAGGTACACAAAATACAATTTCTTCAGTTTCCAAGAACTCTCAAGCTATGGAAGTTGCCAAACTCTGACGGCCATTTTCTTTCTAATTTTACCTCTGAACCAAGGCAACCCCACCTCCTTCAATCGCAAATATCTCTACTTCTATTCAAGACAGATGGGTATTTTATTTTTTATTGAAAGCAAGACAAACAAGCTTTTAAATAATACTAATAACTCCAAATGCCCAAAAATTGACGAGCTCCTGATTCTACCTCGCCATGACACATATGCTTTCCCTGTTCAGTCAAGGTGTAAATCCTAAATTACTGTAATTTAACAACTTTACTGTTCAAGAATGTGAGCTTGGTGAGTGAAGTGAGGCAAGAATAGGAATCGGACATAATGAGAAAGGATAATTTGGGAAAATTTTCTATGGAGTCCAGTGACCTCCACAGAAAAAAATGGAGGCCTCGAGATGGAGCCTCCTCGGTAAAGTGTTGTTTGTGTACAGGGCGGCAGCACCTACAGCTGAATCCGATTAACTCTTTATCTCCGAGGGGGGTAAACCCACTACGCCGGGTCCCTTTTTTGGCCCTAAATCTAAAAATGACAAAAAACGTCACAAAATGGGCCATTAAATCGAAACTAGTGAACCTATTATGATGGTACTTCATCTAGTGAATGAACTTCCGGTAAAAGAAACCTGTTTTCAGTAATTGAGGTCGTCGTAAAGGAATGTGCTCGAGCCGCTACCAGTGGCTTACCGGCACAGCAGCTTCGACCGCGAGCCACTGGGAGCGGCTTGCTGGAGATAAAGAGTTATGAGCTATCTATGAAGATTTTCTGTGCTGGTTTTCTTTGATGAGCCATTTATTTGTGCTTTTAAATATATTTATGTCTGTGCAGGATATGTTGTATGGTGAGGTCTAAGTCTAAGTTATTTTTGCCTTGGTGATGTGCGACGGACTGAGGTTGGGGAAAAGAAATTGCCCTGTCCTTTTTGGATAAGTTTATGTCTTTGAGGTCCTTAAGGACCCTGACGTCAAAAGGTTTAATAAGTTTGTCGTTGATTTTTAATTTGTTTACAATGTCTGGATGGGTTTTTTAAAATGCCGTCATGTGCTGGGTTGTCTGGTGCTGAGCTCCATTTAAATGCGTACAGCAGTCAAAGTTGTGTTCGTCTAAGTCTAAGGGCCTCAACAGGAGGCTCTCCACCTGAGAGATGCGGAAAGCTCCCAGAGTGAGGTGGAGTCCTTTGTTTTGTACGGGGTCTAGTATCTTTAAAGTAAGAGGTCTTGCTGATCCATACACTTGACAGCTGTATTCTAGTCTGGATCAGACAAGGGAAAAGTAAACGTGGAGGTGTTTTGAGTCCTCACCCACTCCAAATGTGACAGAATTTTTAAAGTGCTTAAGGCTTTTTGGCATCTCACATGAAGGTCTTTTATGTGAGGTAAGAATGTTGATTTTTTTGTTTAAGATTAACACAAGGAAACAACCCTGCTCCTGGATGGGAATCCTTTCCCCGCATAATGTCAAATCCAGCTGCAGTACACTTCTAACAGATCGGCAGATGTGCAATGCAATCATCTTCGAAAGGGAAAACTTAAAACCATTTTCTTTAAGTGCGAGTAAATTGAAAGACATGAATTGAAACAATTTTGTCTTGTTTTCAGTTGATTTCAGACATGATTTTAAGATGAGAAACATTTTAGGCCTAATTATAATCATAAAAGTACTACTGCTGATAATAATAACCATAATAATATTTATTATAATAATAAATAGAAATGGGGGGAGGGGAAGGAGAATGGAAAGGTGTGAGGGAAAGATGGAGGGGTATGTTACAGAGTAACATTTATTCACATTCTTTATCCCTCTCACACCTTATTAAAGTGGTGGGGGGGAGGAATGGTGCTCATGGGTAACTCATGGTAAAAAAGTGTTCATTTTAACCTTTTACATTTTTTTTCTCATTTTGTTTTGTTTATTTTGGTTGGGTTTTTTTAAATTTTTATTTCAAATCCAAGAGACATATAAATACCATCATGAGAAATTGATGAACATGGTGAAGGGTGAAGATCATCTCAGTAATTCCAGTATGAAAAACTCGCCCTCTCCTCAATGCAGCTGATTACATTGTATTCATCAGTACTGTAAAAATATCACTTATCTAACATTTCTTCATTCTCACAAAGCACATGTATAAAGTACATTGTTAACAGAATTTTGATCACTAAATTCCCTTAAAAAGTGACCATTTCAGCAAAAAGTACATTTTAAGCAGGTCTGTTTTAGACTTAGCTTTTAAAGAGTAAAAATACAACATAGGCCTCAATATTTCAAAAAGTGAACATTACAGCCTAGCGAATGTTTTTAGCCGAGTCCTTTTTAGTTTTAGTGGAGGTTTTACGGTGCTCGCAAATGCATACGGTCATATGAGCGCCAGAAGATTAGAGGTGCTACAAGAGAGTAACAAACATAAAAAAGGAGAAGGGGAGATAAGGACGATAGATGTTCGATAGGAAAGAAGAAGCAAACCACACCAGAGCACCCGCCAACCACCCACAAGCCCAGTTCATCACACCGAAGTTTTACTGCATCTCTGATAGCACCAAGCCAAGGAAGTGGAAAGGCATGAATTATTCACAAACCACTGAAGTGCTATGATGCAATAAACACATGTTATTGGATTTGAGCCCGGGCCATCCACAATATGCAATGCAGTCCATCATGTTGAGCTATCCGTCAGCCCGTGTCATTATCAACCTTTAATAATTTATCAAGAGCATAATGCCACAGGATTCAGAAGTGCAAGGCAATACAAGCAGAGCTTGACAAACACTGCATCAAATTATTTAGGATCAGCCTCCCTCCCGCTAACACAAAAATTGTAAATATCAAAGGTATACCGGTGAGACAATGTCAATTTACAAAAAGGTCAAATGTTCAGCTTCCTCTCTGTCAGAATAATTCTTCATCCTTTCATAACTCTGCTTTCTTTTTTGTTTGAGTAAAGATAAGCACATCGATGCAATAACAGTCATTTAGTGCAGGAAAAAATAATGTAAAACTCATTTAAAAATTTTTAAAAAATGTGTGCACTGAAGAATGTGAAGAGATGACAAAGTGGTAAGCCCGGTACAAGAGTTGAGAGGCATGATCAGAAAGCTAGTCTGGAACCAATTCAGCGAGAATAAATAATGATTCTAATTGTTGATTTCCCATGTCCCATCCACACAATTTATAGCATTTTGAAGGTGGGCTGATTTAACACTGGCTAAGAGGGCCAACTCGGCAAAGAGGCATACAACATCCAAGCAGACAGATGAAAGTACGGGAATCACTCACTTCTGCCTGCAATGGCGAAGCACCTTAACTCATTCGCAACGCCGGCGGCTCGAGAACCGACGTTCAATTTTAGCTTGGTTTCTATTCCAATCCACTTATCCATGTTAAAATAAAGGTCATAATATAATGTTGACTTCCGGGTCAAGCGTTTCCACCGAAAATCAGAAGTTTTGATTCAGTTTTGAAACATGATTTCGTAGTTTATTCGACTTTGTTTTATCGCGAAGCCCAAATTATAGCCCAGACACCAGTCTTAGTACTTTTACACAACAAAATGTATAATTATTTTGCTCACTAAAGAAGTGTAAGACTCTTCTTTATAATATTGATACTATTGGACGCAAATTGCCGGTGCATTGTAATTGAGAAATCAATATTTTTGAGTGCTAGATCTAGGCCTAGATCTAAATAGTCAAAATATTTTTTTCTCCCCAAAATCACTACTTTTGGGTGAAATATATCAAAAAGTACCACTCAAGACATGTATAGGTTTATTCCAAATGCAATTCTGAATAATTCCATATAAGTTACGCGTATTTTTTTCTGTTTGTGATCCTTTTTTCAAAATTATTTTTAAAAATTGTTTTTTTCAATATCGGATGTTATGATCCAAATGTACAAATATTATGGAATGTATGTAAATAACTGCACATTTTTCAATATTTTCCTGTTCTATATACAGTTATGGTTATTTTGAGGTATCATTTGACTAGATGCAAACATGTTTTTTTAGTTTCACCTGAGAATATAAATTTTTTATTTTCCAATTTTATCCGCATCCAATCACAATTGTGTTGCATAATCGCCTCTTACAGGAACCAAAGTTGAAAAATACGCAAATAAATAATGCAGGTGTATTCTACAAACCATACTGAAAATGTTGGTATATAATATGTTGATATTTATTTGAATTTATGGCCCCCAAGACCTGTGAACTGCGCACTAGTCATCATCTCATTTCACCCTCCCGAAAAGAATTAGTCCACAAGCCGAAAATAATACGTAGCGAATGAGTTAACCTTGCACCACAGTTATTTACAGTTGGGCTCAAGGCAAAGCAAAAAGTGATAGTGCGAGAGAGCAAGAACTGAGAGCCGGGGCTGAAACTTACTGGAAGGACTGTTAGAGCATGGGATGTAGTGATGCTGAAAATCTGGCTATCATTGCATTATGGAGTGAGCACTGATTTTTGCCATAATTGCTAAATCACAGAACCAGTTTTAATCAGTAATAAGCTATCATTGTATCATGAGGCATAGGCATCAAACTGGGGTGTTATACCGCACAGCGCTCTAATCATAAGATTTGGTTTCCACATTCCTCCAGTATCGCATCAGGCAGTTTAAGTTCAAAGGCATTTAAAAACAGATGTGTTTTTTATTTTCCTCCAGCATTGGCCCAGTACATGGTCCAGTGGGGGGATCACGGGGCGAAGCCCTGGAAGAAATTGAAATTCAGAGCTTTCCTTTCCAGGGGTTGAAAATAGCATTTCTCCATTGCCACTATTCAACTTGTTACTGCACCATTGACAGTAGGCAAATCCAGGGACACCAACCTTGACAATACACAATCACGATACCTGTGCACTAATTACAATTTTTCTTCATGTAAGCTTCAATTTTTTAATATTGCAACTTCACAGCACCACTTCCACTTATTTTTTATTTTAGCATCAGTTTTTGCACCGCAGCCTTATCCTGCTGCCATAGAATCCTCGTATCAATACTGCCAAATTCTCTAGATCTAGACAGATTTGAGAAAGTTTTGCTCAAATACACATTTTCTTTCTAGATTCACAATTCAGTTTTCTTGATAAATGCACCATTTTCCAGCTGCAGCAAAAACAGAAAGAATGAATGAATGAAAGTGGAAGGAGGAAAATTGTCTATTGTGAGTAGTTAGATTTTAGCTGACCAGCACCTGAAAATCTATAGCTGACTCAACTGTACAGAGTGTGCGAAATGCGCAATCTGGCAGTGTCTAATACAACTTATCGCCGAGAGTTATCGTAAATATCCGAAAAGTTATGGAGGCTTTTTTGCTACTGAATGCCAATAAGCTAATACTGTCTCTCCTTTTCTTTAATGCATGAAGTTGATGTGATGATGCCGCAAGCATAGAACTTTTGGAATGTATGGATTTCTGCAAAACAGGGAAGGTCGGAAGCACTGCACAATGGGCTTTTTCTTCTTTTTTTTTTTTACTCTCCTCCATCTACCAACTAAAATTCCTCTATACACTGACGTGCTACATACCAAAGCTTTTATACACTTTGAAAGAGAGAACAAATATTTCTTTAGTCAATTCTGATCTTGTTTTAGTAAATTAATCATCTTGTAAAACGTGGCTCTTGAAATGTTGATTTGCTTAAGTAAGCCACAATTGAACAAACCCTCACTTGCACACAAATTCAGGGCTGCCTACCTCAAAGTTCCCATTTCAGGTAGATTCAGGGTCAGTTTCAGGTAGTTTGGCCCAAAATCAGGTAGTACAAAGACAAAGAGGGAAAAAAAAGATAATCGTTGCCGCATGGAATAATGACCAACACATGGGTGGCACTGACCGCTGGCACAGAGCAACTAAAGGAGCGGTTTCCAGGCGAGTTGAAAAGCCGCGTGAAGCGGCAAGTACGGAACTTTCGCAATGTACGGATTTCCACAAAAACAAAAAAGAATGGAAGCACTGCAGAATGGGGGTTTTTTTTTCCTTCTTTCGGCACCCATCGCAAATCCGGTAGTGTTGACACCTTATCGGTATGGCGGTAGAACAGGCCCAAAATCGGTATCTACCGGAAAAATCTACAGATTTAGGCAGCCCTGCATATTGAACACCCGACTTGTCTAGCACGGACATAATTGACAAAAGCAAAAGGGAACACAACAAATAACTGAGTCGGTTCAAGTCAAGAGTTGGGATCATCAGAGAAAACAAGAATATAGCTGCTTTGTCCCTCACTTGAATAAAGACTAGGGTGGCAAGAAAAACATTGTTACAATTAGTCAATTCGTGCTGGGAATAAAATAACAGACCAAAAATAAAGAACCAGACCTACAGGTGGCTTCCTTCCCTCACAACACTAATGATTATGTAGGAATAAAATACTCACAGGCATTGGCAGCCTTCATAAGTGTCTCTACACTGCTCCGAGATGGACCCAACAGCCATGATGAGAACGACTATAGCAAATCCAGCGAAGAAAAACATTAAGCCCATGATCAGCAGGAAGATCATAGAGAAGATGCAGGTGGTCACCAGCTAAAAAGAATCAAAATGTCAAATCTTTTTAGTTTGTCCAGTTGACTACTGTAGCCATATTTAAATCAGTTCCACGATGAAAGACATAAAATGGTAACA
This sequence comes from Aplysia californica, assembly GCF_000002075.1. Taxonomy (NCBI): domain Eukaryota; kingdom Metazoa; phylum Mollusca; class Gastropoda; order Aplysiida; family Aplysiidae; genus Aplysia; species Aplysia californica. Next base: position 722,932 of record NW_004797562.1, on the reverse strand, counting down.
TGAACATTTTGCCATTTGGTTATCACTGAATACAACCTCTAAAAGTAAATAATTCTATTTGTAGACTAAGGGGGAAAAAAACATCCATAATAAAAACAATGAAGAAAAACAGCTGTGCAAGGTAAACAAAAACAGAAAAAAAAGCAAAAGTTACAATCTTTGAGAGAAAAAAAACATGTATTAAAAGTTGTGAATATTGACTCTTATGATCACTGATCTATAAATAATAGATATGGTGTTCCCCTCTCATTCAGTAGGTCCCACGTTCAAAGCTTGACAGCGATGAAAGGATTTTGTTCTTTAAAATCTTCTAATTCACCTCCTTTCCTGTTATCTCGGTCTGTTCTATCACCTGCTTTCATCTCTACTTCAGGACTTATTCTACGTTACTCCTGGCTCCTTTTTACTGCTGTCTTTCTACCACAACCCTGATCTTAGCGTAGGTAAGATCGAACACCTCCCCCTTCTCAGATAAGGCCGTAAAATCTCGGAGGTCCAGAGTGCAAGTGGAGCATGCTAAAGATCCCTTGGTGGTCCTAAAATCGATAAGAGTAGGCTTTGGCTGCCATCTACGCAAAATTAAAGAATACTCCAGTCAGTATAAAAACATATAGAGTACCTTCGAAATTGGATTGTGGATACTTGAAGGCAAAGGAATCTACTAAGGAGGAAACAAAGTCACATATTGATACAGTAGTCTCTGCTTAAGATCCTACCGCATATGATCCCGGTTCGCTGAAGTTCCCGCTGTTTTAAGAAAACATAATTTTTACTTTACACAAAAGTCACCCCTAAGATCCCCTCTGATTCACTCTGACTGTCTAGATTCAACTAAGATCCTGCATTTCAGATAATAATTTATGGAACCTGAGCCGGCACAGTCGATCAACTAAGAGTGAAATGTTCACATTATTGAACTGCCTGTTGCGTCAAAGATCAGTCACTCTCGTGAAGGTGATCACGTAAGCGTTGTAAAACACGATGAAACGGCACAAACAATGTTTGCCCCAGACGGGATCACATCGAGGTGTGAACAGACCGGCGCATTAGTTTTCCCCAAACATCGCACTTGCATCTGAGCTCTCCACCTAAACGAACATCACATGCTGAGTGGGTAAGGCCTGTAAGTTCGCTCCAGGTGGAATCACATTGAACTGTAAATTCATCCCTGACCATCGCAACAATTGTCTCTACTTCCAAATTTGTGAGAGAGACAATGTTAATTGGTGTGGGCACAACGTTAAGGTGCATAGTGGATGACGGCAAAGACGGGGGAACTGGGTCAGAGATAGAAAAATATAAATTTTGGACATGTAAAGGGGAGGGTTAACTGGATAAGGGTAGATCTTGAGATTCAAGATAGGATCATCATCATCCGGTGCCTTGCCGATTGGCATGGACGATCATGGACCTCCACTTCACTCTGTCTTGCGTGGCAGCGATGGTGTCTGTCGTTCTTGCTGTTCCCAGCCATGTTGTCAACCTGTCCAGTATCTTTTCCCACTCTGCCGCTGCCTTTCTTTCCATCAAACTTGCCTTTTGTTACAATATTCTCCAAAGCTTCTTTCCGCATTGTGTGTCCAATGAACTTTGCCTGTCGCTTTCGTATATTCGTCATAAGCTGTGGTCTGCAATTAGCTTCAACGAAGACTTCTTCATTTGTTTTCTAGCTGTCCATGGGATAATCAGCATACCTTATGAACCACAACTCTGTCGCCGCAATTGTGCTTTCGTGACCAGTATCTTAATGACGGTCTGGTGTCATCAGCTGTGCATGACTGACCCTACCGGACGAGGCAGCTCTTACAGAGCTCCCCATTACGTCGTTTTCTTCATTCATTGTGTGTTGATCTGTAACGTTCTCGGGGAAAAAATACAGCAGTGGTTTTCCCTTGCCTTCTGCTGGATTTTTGGACGGTTTACTCCATTAGCTTTCGTCAAAAAGGGCTAACCCACAAGGCAGTGGGGGCAGGTGGCTGGTTTCGGCCCCTCCCTCTCACCTGACAGTCCCTTTACTGAGCACATGAGGCATTTTATAGAGACAGGATTGCCACCACACTGTCCCACCTCGCTCTCCAAGACTGTCGCCAGTTAGTCCATGACTGCGCATTGGTTATTCGCAGCTACCCTATAAAATGTAGTCCATTCCACTATCCGCCACCAGTGGACGCGGTGTGTCGGGGACAAGATAGGATAATAAGTGAAAATGGCATGCCTCATGCCACTGTAATAAGTCATCAAGGTTGACCACTCTTTGCCTGCCATATGTCATAAACCCGCCCAGGGGTTACGTCACTTCATTTTAGAGTGAAGGGAGACCATTTTGCTGATTGAGGGGCCTTAACTTGAGTCACCATAGATTCTTCCCTTGGAGCGCAAATGGAAGATGACAGACCACACAGTGTAATCGAAAGGTCCCTGAAAAAATGGCATAATCTTTGTGCTCATGGACAATCTTGAACGTTTTGTAATCTTTCTAACAATCGTAATCTAATTCTAAAATCAATTTACTTAAAATGCTGCACCATGTAAATTCACAAAATGTAATAGAAAATCCCCACATTACTGGTCCCCATTTGTGTTCAACCAAAGTGTTCTCAGAGTAATGAGAAATAATCTGATCTTTGATAGGAAAGTTACACGAGAAAATAAATCTGTTACCTTCCTAGCACTTTGGGATTTTTATGATTAATTTTGACATTTCATTATAAGGCTTTTCTTTATTCCATTTTGTTCATGTTTACCATGATTGAATTGGTTGAGCTACTCACTGTGCCCTGCAGGAAGCTGGAAAATAAGATTCTGAATACATGAAGTTTCTTTTGTTTTCGGTAACAGCTCCTTTTCCCTCAATTTTCAAATACCCTTCTCCAAGTATTACCTGCGATATCATTTTGTTTTAAGTTGAAACTTAGTATTAGCACAATTTTTGCTCAAATTCCTTTCAGATATTTCAGGCTAAGCACATGCTCTGTTTAAATTGTTTGTCCTGTAACTATCCTAACAAAAATCAGTTTTTCACCGTTAATAGTAAAATAGTAATATGCATTAGTTTGTTTTCTTTTTCAGGTCACATTTATAATTGTGTTAGTTGCCCTTTGTCTAAATGTAAGCTTTGCATCTATAACTAGGAGGCAAAAGGCCTGTTATGTTGTTTTTCCATTTCATTTGCTTGCCCAGGAACAGTCCTAACAAGAATTAAATGCTCCCTTTCGTGATTTTCTATCTCAGATAGCTTGCTCTTTTTAAACTATTATTAAGTTTCAAGTTTGCCCTGTATGATAATGAAAACTGCTTGAATCCCTTTCTTCTGACAGGTACAAGGAAAACTTTTTTGTCCAGTAACGTTCCTAACATACATGGGTAGTAAAATGCACATTTTCAAATCATTTGCCGTACTTTTTTTTCTAAAACTAAGAAGGGATTTTACAATAAAACCGAATCCCATGAAATGCAATATTTGTTTGTTAGTTTTTTATAAGTTATTATCAACAGTTTTGGACTTGTAATACTCCTAACAATGTAGGGAAAGTTACTTATTTTACAAAGTACACCAAAAAAAAAAGAAAAAAAAGCTGGAGATCTGTACATTTAAGATATTATCAATGGATAAATGGATACTAGTGCTATCCAATCATCAAATCAGCATATACAGACATCTTGAATTTTCATGTCTGATGTAACAAAAAGTGGCCCTTACTGGTGGACTGACCCATATATATACAATGTGTGAGTGTATACATGTATACATAAAAAGCAGTTGACTACCCCGGAGGGTTGGCAAGGGAGTGTTTAGAAAACGAGTACAAGTTGTGAATTAACAAAATCCAGAAACAAAGCTGTATCCGGTATTCCTCCTGATGCATCAGAGTACAAAAAACAAAATCCACACCATGTTTAAAATCAGCCTCACTGCTGAAGACTCAAGAATCTACAATTCACTACCTCAGAGATATAACAGAGTGGGGTATTCCAAAGCAAAAAAAAATTATGAAAATAGACTAAGTACTGTACGAGAACCTTCTATTATAACACAAATATTATCAGAGGGCACTTTTTTAAATTACTTACCATGCACTTGTTCTGGACAAAGGCAGCAATGAAGCCAAGAACTCCAGGAACAATGAACTAAGAGAGAATACAGAACATAATCATGAGATGCCCCCTACATGAACATGTTTAAAACCTTACAAAAGCCTATCAATTTTTTTTCTATCAAAAACAAAATAACATTAATCAGCACTTCATTTGGACTTTTCCTAAAATGTCAGAATCAATAGAATTTATTTAACTCTTCTTCAAAACGTAATATTCTCAGCAAAAGTTTCTCTGGGACCAGTAAAGAAGAACTGCATAAATTACACATTATCAGCAAGAATTATTACAATCTAGATTGGTGCATGCAAACCAAGAACTATAAACAAGTGGATGATTTCGTATATTTGGCGGGTGGTGAGTTAGTTTAGTTTAGAAAGAGTTTTATGCCGTTCACAATGGCAAAAAGTCATAAGAGCCCATGAAATACAAGGTTGGTGGTCTGTAGTTGGATGGGTGTGTGTCGTCTTTGTTTGGTGTTGGAATTAGAATAACAGTGTCATTGTATACATGGAGAAGAAGTGCGAGAGTTTCTGTGGGTAAGTGTCTAATGATCTAAATGTGTATGTCATACGGACCCAAGGCTGTAACTGTAATGCCCAAGTCTGAAATGCATGATGTTAGTTTGTCTAGTGTGAAGTCTTCGTTTCAGGTTTCTGTGTTGTTCGAGATGAACTTAAGGTGTTGCTGCTCTCTGTTGGTTTTGATGTTTTGGAAAGATGTTTTGAAATAAGAAGTTGTGGATTGTTCTTTTTCGTTTGTGGGTCTTTCACCACCCCCAAAGGGGCTGTGGGCATTGAAATCTCATAATAAAATCAAGGATTTGGGAGTTGGCATTATAAGTCATTATAAGAATTTTTTTTAAAGCAGGTTTCTTTAAATGCCTCACTTGGAAAAAGACGTATATGTGGACAAAACATGCTCTCTGTAAAACCACTTTCCCATTTAATTAGGAAATCTAGCTCATATCCTCTGCATGCATGGGGAGGATCTTATTTAATAGACTTTAGCAGTACAGACCCAAGTTATCATACATCTGAAAGCAAAAAGAAAGAAAAAGTGAAGAAGAAAGGAGAGAGTGCGTGCAAGCGCAGGGTCCCATTCATATTAAATTGGAGTGCAAGTGCATCATAAAATTAAAGCATAGCTATTTCCTTCTTTCAACATACCACAAGGCCAGCTACCCATATGTAGTTGTTCTGGGTCACGGTCTTTAATGAACCATACTGGTTCTCAGACGTTGAAAACGTGAGACTGTCTTTGTAACCCTCAACCAGGTTCACCACCATGAAATGAAGCAGTATGGACAAGATGATGCCTGGAAAAAAAAAAAGGTAAAAGCATTTAAATATGAGCTTTTGCCAACAGGCGGGTACCTAAAATGTAGCACAGGGTAGATGACAAAGTTTTTAATATTTCGTTTTTACTTGATTTTTTTGTTCATTGATATCTCCTCCTACAAAAACAGGTATTAACAGACCTACAGATGGCATGCTAAGCTGTATAACGGGCTCTACATAATATCAAGTCAAATTTTGTCAAACACAAATTCAGAAGATTCAATTTGACTCACAATGCATGTTAATGATGAAAAAATGCCACTTTACTCACATTTTGCAATGAATCTCTGCAAAATATCAAATATCTTTCCAACATAACCATAATGACACAAAATGAAAAATACCCCGAAAAGTAATTTATGGAACATAAAATTATTCTAATTGTTTTCTCATTGCTTTAATTTACGAGCATAAGCATACTAAATGGTGAGTATCACAGAAAAGAGAAATTCTGAATCTCCTTGAATTCGCATTTGTGTCATCACAGTTCCAAAAGAAATAATAAACTTTCCATTTTCATATCTTAATTCATTTTTTTTTAATTTTGGCAAACAAAGATTCAGGAGATTCAGTTCGACTCACAATGCATACTAATGGTGAAAAAATGCCACTTTATTCACATTTTACTATGACTATGCAAAATACCAAACATCTTTCGATGACACGTAATGGATAAATGTTTGTTGTCATTTTGGAACACATACATCATCAATTTACATAAAATTTTCCCCGTCATTGACATGTAGCCAAGTACTCGTTGTCACATCTAGATGTACCACTACTTGACCATTGGAACGCAGTGCGATGTTAATCATTACTTAGTTTAAATTTAATTAAATGGGAGGAAACATTTTTCGGACTTAACATCTTTTTTCGAACATAACATGTTAAGATTTAATGATGACATCTCATCATCGTTATCATTCTTGCTGTCTTGCATCGCACAACAATACGCTTTAAATGGATCGACAAGAACAATGCACTTCCCTCCACCCCTACTATTTCTCGTTTTCTGATTGGTTCTTTCAAGCATAACAAATGATGACAGGGCACGAGGTGTCACGGGATTTCCATTTACTGCAAAATCATGCATGGTCACAGCCTCAGAATCGGTCAGGGCAGAGAGTAAACATGTAACGATACTATGCTCGTTCCTGGGCTCCAAATTGGCAGAGAGAAATGAAGTAACAGGGAATCTAAGCTGCCTTGCAAAATGACTACACAAGTTATGCTCGAAAAAGAAATTCTAGAAGGCTCACAAAGAAAAAACAGCTACAGATATCATTATTCCTGATACAGCACCACAAATAATGAAGTTATAGTGATAGCGTAGAAAGCGAGTTTCTTAGCAATTTTTTCATTGTTGATCTTGACGTCCGAAAAAGTACGAACTCGACGCGTCACGTTTTGCATTCTAAAAATACATCGATTTCAGAACTAAAAATATTTGTAAGATTTCTTCTGATGGCCCGACTGCTATTTCTCTGCTCCCATTGCTGAAACATCATATTAAGCACAACATATACAAATTTCAAAGCTGTAGCACCATTTTTATTGCAATAGGAAAGGATTTTGTAACTGAAAAAAAACCCCCATCTATTGGCAAAGGCTCATATAGAAGGGTGTGACCATACAGAACTTTTATTGTTGTAGCAATTGAACATGAGATGTTTCCATTTTTCAGGATTGGACAAATTTAAACTACAGAACTTGTTTGATCCTTTCCCCTTTGCTTATATGGGTTATAAAAAGTAGGATCACTGCTTTTTTAGACATTATAATATGTGTCACGACGCTGTGAAATCAGGCACTCATCAATTTTTGGCATGTGGAGTTTGTTACTTTACTTTACTTTTCCGATCCAGCGGCCATTTGGGTTCTAGCCCTTCTGTCGATATAGCAAAGAACTGACAGGTTTGAATCAGCTGTGCTTTTTCACTGTATAGAGTGTTTCCGATGTCTGGGGAGGCAGGTAGGTAGGTGCTACGCAGGTCACAAAGTGCTGGGCAGTTAAAGAGGTGGTGTAGTACTGTTTCATCCTGGCAGTCGCACAACGGGCAGTCGGGTGGGGTATCCTTGCGGATCCTATTAAGGTAGGAATTTAGTGGTATGTGTTGTGTTCGCAGGTGAAATATCGTGAATTGTTCGTGGAGTTTGTTATAGGTATCATCTGTAAGCTGATTTATTTGCCTTTCTTCCAATGAAATGAACACCCATTTATCTTGAATAGAGATAAAGATATTAGCGATTGAAGGAGGTGAGGTCACCTGGTTCGAGTGTTAAAATTAACGAGAAAATGGCCACCAAAGTTTGGTAACTTCAAGAGCTAAAAAATCTTTGAAAACTGAAAAATGACACATTTTGTGCCTTTAATCTATGTTTTTCAGTAAAATTCACATGGATATGCGTTTTCATATAGACATAAATAAAAACCCCATAAAAATTTCCAAACTGGCGAAAAAATGCGTTTCTCCGATTTCGTATAATTTTGACGAGTGCCTGATATCACCTCGCTGCAGGGGCGGACTGGCCTATGGGCATTTGGGCAATGCCCCCTGGACCGGTGCTGAATTGGGCCGCTTAGATAAAAAAAAAGTTGTCTTCAGATTACTGTGTTTATAAGACCAGTACTCCTTTTCTTTCAAAGTTTAAGAAATCTACTTGTAACTTCGGGGGGGTGGGGGGGAACGTGTTAAAATGTACGATTTTTTTCTCATTGCCAACTTGGCTGAGATCCCGGCACTGACGTAGACCTATTGAGCAACGTTCAGAAAGATGTTTGTTTTTAAAACATTAGTGGAAGGCATCCCGTTTCCGCTAAATTCGCTGCACGAGTTCCAACCAGTTTTTGTCAGTCAACCCAGAGACTGTAAATCATAATATTTTGCATCTGTTCAAAAGCGCTGATGCAAAATTAAGGGACCTTAAATCGGTGAAAATGTGGCAGAAGGCAGTATACTGGCACATGCAGCTGGACCTTCAGCAGTTGAAACAGCGGATTTTGACCAAGTGGACGAAAGCAGTGGATTGGAAGCTGCTGCTGATCTATCAGCAGGCGAAGCAACTGAACTTGACGAGGTGGACAAAAGCGGTGAATAAGTTGCAGGACCATCATCATGTGAAATGAGAGAAATGAAACCAACAATGGAAAGGGAAGCTTTGCCCCTGGCTAGCACAGAACAGACTGCATATACTGAATTTGAAGCCACAGTAAGTGAAGATTTCAGGAGTGACTACTTTAAGAAACCTTGCACTGGAGAAGAAAGGTTGTTGTTTTGGAATCATCATCCACGTCAGAAGACTGATAATCGAGTGGTGCAAAGAAGTTTCCTTCGTGAAGACGGTTCTACCAGATGGTGGCTGTCTTATAACAAAGACTCCCATGCACTTCATTGTTCTGTCTGTTTGGTGTTTTCTGCCACTTCAGACACATCCGCATTTCTTGAAGGGATAAAAGACTGGCGACATATACATTCTCGTATTGAACAACATGAACGTTCGTCTTTGCATCTGCAATGCTCAACAGCATACCTGGTTGATAAAAAACAATCTAGCATTTCTCACGTGTCGGCGAGGGACTACAGTGATGAAGTCAGAAAAAAACGACAAGTGATGAATCGAGTTGCGGATGTAGTTAAACTCGTAGGCAAGAGGGGAATAAACTACAGAGGAAGTACGGAAGAGGCAGCCAACACTTTGTGCAATGCAGAAATTGACCATTGTACTTTCCTGGAAATGTTTTGTAAACATCTATATTTTAACTTTCTGTTCCAGATTCGCAGATTTTCAGTGTCACTGCATTTTACTCTCCCTTAGGGAAGATGACAGGGGGTAGATTGGGATCATTTTTGGGATTACATTCCTCTCACAACACACAAAAAGCGGAGTGAAAAAGGAAAAAGGTCACCGTCATGAAAGGAGCCAAGGAGTTACCGTGCACCTAGCTCCCCCCCCCCCCCCCCGAAACAAAATACCCGGTTACTGTGTTCGTAGATAATGAGAGGCGCCCGGTTGCCGGTTACCGTGTGCGTAGATATTGAGGCTACGTGCCCGGTTACCGTGTGTATGCGACATTGAGACTACACGGTGAAAAAGGAAAAATCAATGTCAACGTCATGAAGGGAGCAAAGCAGTTACCGTGCACCTAGGTCAAGCCCCCCCCCCCCCCCCCCCTCCCCCACGAAACTAAATAAAACCGGTTACCGTGTTCGTAGATAATGAGGGGCGCCCAGTTGCTGGTTACCGTCTACGTAGATATTGAGGCTACGCGCCCGGTTACCGTGTATGTGACATTGAGACTACACGCCCGGTTACCGTGTACGTAGATATTGAGGCTACGCGCCCGGTTACCGTGTGTGACATTGAGTTTGAGACTACACGCCCAGTTGCCGGTTACCATGTATGTAGACACTGAGGCAAGCGTACGTGCCCGGTTACCGTGTACGTAGACCCAGAGGCTACCTGCCCGGTTACCGTGTCGTAGACACTCCGTAATATTATTATTTTCACCCCTAGAAGAGATCTAGATCTAGATCTAGATTAGATTCTCTAGATCTAGATATAGATCTAGATAGATATAGATCTAGATTCTAGATCTCTAGATCTAGATCTAGATAAAGATCTATCTAGATCTAGATCTAGATTTAGATCTAGAAATCTAGATCTAGTCTAGATTCTAGATCTAGATCTAGATTCTAGATCTAGATCTAGATTCTAGATATCTAGATCTAGACTAGCCTAGAGTCTAGAGCTAATTAAAAGTGAAACCATTTGGCTAGACAATGGTTAAAGGAATGTAAACAGACTTCAGTTCATTAAAATCGCCATCAATGCTGCTCGCATTGTAGGCCTTAGCTGCTAGGCCTAATGTGTACGAAACGACGATCAATCAAAGCCAAAGCCCGCCCAAGGCCAAGCCTTGCATGGCAGTCAGACGAGCCACAAGCCCGACGATCGCATGAGTACTCACCACATATTACCACCAGCGCGGAAACACAGCCAAGCGCAATAGCTCGAGACTTGATCATTTTGACAACACAAATGGGATGCTCAGTTGATAACCGAAGAAGAACGCGTCTCTGAATCACTTTATCAGCAAAAATGATGTTCGGCTGGTAGTGGTAGCTATGTCGACCTCTTTTTCCAGTGACCGATCAAGCCTGTTGTTGTTCGATTCGCCGTTCGTCCGGGATGTCTTCCTGTATCGAGGTAATAAATAGTGGTACTCATTTCGGCTGGAAATAGCAAAAAGCGAATACAATACTACATGCTAGACTAAATAGGATAGCTAGATCTATTTTGTTCGATACCTCTGTCACATAAACAGGTATCGTAGAGAGCAAATGGAATAGATAGATACTGGCTAGCCTAGGCCTAGGCCCTTGGCAAGGCCTTGCCTTGCTAATTTGGTTGGCTGGCTTGGCCTGTTTTGAGCAATGAATTCTTCTACTTCTAGTAGCCTAGGCCTACTAGGCTACTTCTTAGCCTGCAAAGGCGAGGAGGCAAGGCCATGAAGAGGCCTAGATCTAGGCTAAATCGATATAGATCTAGCATATAGATCTAGATCTAGAATCTACATTGGGTGTCGCCAGTTTTTGCTGATCCGTTATGAGAAGCGAATAAAAAGTAGAAATCTAGATCTAGAATCTAGATCTAGTCCACGCGAAGGACTTGTGATAGCCTTGGCTAGATCTACTCTAGATTCTAGTTCTAGGCAACAAGATCAGACACAATTTGTTCACAAAATGCCAATTAATTTCTTTTAGATTTAATCTTCTTCATAGATCTATATATCTAGATCTAGAATCTAGATCTAGGCCTAATCTTACCAGAGTTCTCTTGCCTAGGGTAAGTCGGCCGCTCTTCTTCAACCTGTAGCGCAACTAGTTTTTACCTAGATCTACATAATATATATAAGTAGAAGTATGTGAATGTGCAACTAGATTACATGTACAGATCTAGAATCTAGATCTATCTTGATACGAAGTGGCTATCGGCTAGACAGTCTAGCCGTAGGCCTACTTAGATCTAGGTTTGGCCCAATCGACTCAAGCCTGTTAAGTACACAGGTCTCATTAGATCTAGTAATTATTCAGGTTCAAATACATGCAAGTCAGTAAGGCACCTTTTGGTTTTGTCTGAAATACAAATACTTTAGGCATTGCAAACTAAAAATGTCATTTACAATTCAGCCATCAATATTAAGTACGACTAGCCTGACAGTCTAGCCGTCCTTAAGTACGGCTAGCCTGGATGTCTACCCGTACTTAAGTAGGCCTACGGCTAGACTGCCAGTCTAGCCGTACTTATCTTAGGCCCTATTAAGGGGTTATGTACACGATACGAGTAATTTTCTACGGGTTTGACTTTTTTCTATTTTTAAAGGTGATATAGATCTAGACTAATTACAGACTAATTAGAAGAATCATAACGGAATTTGTCGAGTTTTATGAAAAAGTTGGTCTCTATGGCGGCCATCTTGGATTTTTGGCCATGATGCGGGGGAAATCGTTTCCCGCCTATGATCACAGAACTTTTTATGCGGCACCTGTGTGCCAAATTTCAAGCATGTAGCTCTGATAGTCTTAGAAAAACGATTTCCCCCGCGCGGTCACCATAGTGAAAAGTACTTTTTGAGAAAAACGCGATTGGAAAACGTCAAAGTTAAAAAATCCATTGCCTTGAACGCGATAAATAAAAAATTTTTTAAAACGTTGACACATTTTTCTGATGGAACTTATCAGGCTATTGATGGTTCATTTTTTTTCTGAAGTTAGCATTCAAAAACAAGTTCTGAGGACTACCTTCATTGATCTTTAGTCCCTGCCCTTGACCAGTACAAATCAGAGGAATCATTTAGTGACATTCCGAGATAACGTCAACACACAGTGCGTGCGTGCGTGCGTGTGTATGTACATTAATTGGTTATGTGTGTGTGTGTATGTGTGTGTGTGTGTGAGAGAGAGAGAGAGAGAAAGAGAGAGAGAGAGAGAGAGAGAGAGAGAGAGAGAGAGAGAGAGAGAGAGAGAGAGAGTAAAACGCATCCTAATTATGACGGAATTCAAACAAGTGCTCACATTTTAAAAGTCGTAGACAGCACAGTAAATTAATTTAGCAAAATGAGGACTATAGGCCTACCTGTGGATTTAGTTTTACGAAGTCATATTCGTACAGAAGTTCTGGGCTGTCAAAGAATGTGCTCTGCGTGGTGGCAGTCACGAGAGACTGTCTCCTTTGCTCGGCGTTGAAACGTGATTTATTACCGTCTGGCACTGCTCTCGCAGATTTCGTCGAGCAAGGTGTTTTATGTTTTGCCTCATTTCACAAAGAAGGGAAAATGTCTGACCACACATCTAATCTTTAAGTCTCTAAGGTAGTCCCATGGTTGGAAGTCCATAGGCTCAGGTAGGAATACCATCAAGTTCTGACTCAAAGTATCCCGCGACTTTTGTCGAAGTGATTCTGGTTCCACTCATGAGTCACTCAATGGCCACAGCCGCAGTGTGCAGAGCTGCTCCTTCTTGCTTGAACAACTGATGTTTCCGCTCCTGATGTCCCACAACATTTTCTCTGTGATCTTCGCAGTAGATTCAAAATCTTCAGACAACGATCTGCTGTCACTGTTACAGCACCATCGTCTTCTACCATGAAACAGCCCGGACCACTAATTCTGTACTGACTCGATTCAACCCACGCTGTAGCATTCTGTGTGCGCAGGTTTCGGTAAACGACGTTGTCGGTTTTTTTCTGAACT
>NW_004797562.1:706824-708991 GCF_000002075.1 Aplysia californica | reverse complement strand
GGGGGGAGGGGGGGGGTGGGGTTCTACTCAAATAAAAAATAAGAATGGGATAGCAGGTGAGTGGTCATCTTTTGATTTATTTTATTTTTTTGTTTTCCATTTGTTTATTTTTTATATACATGTTGTATGGACGTTTCCGAATGGTCTATCACCATTCACAAACCCCTACCGCACAGCACACATTGAGTGATATATAATTCTGGTTTAATGTATAGTAGTAACCAACTTAATACAGAAAAAAGATTGGGGGAGAACTATTTTCGAGAGAATAGGCGGCTATCAGCGCCGGCGGGAGAGAGAGAGAGAGAGAGAGAGAGAGAGAGAGGGGGGGGGGTGTAGGGGATGAGGAGAAGGTGGAAAGCAGAAGAGAGACGGAAGGAGAGATATACCAAGAACCCCCTTCCCCTTTCCCATCTTTTTCTCTCCATCGTCAACATGCTCCTGTAGCTATAGAGCTACGTTTGGCTAAGTCTACTAGCTTACTGGCACAGTGAGTACTCTATAGATGAGATCAAAATTTGGAGAAAAATAAACTGAATCAGAGCTAGTTGTAGGGTAAGCCAGTTAGAGTACATGAAAATGCATGTTCATTTTTTTTTCTCAAACAACCCCTGCTTTCCTTCCGCACATTTTCTCTTACTCATTGGTACAGCCATGGACCAGAACCAGACATTGACCGCGCCTGGAACACGTGCTAGGATTGGTGTATGTGTAAAAAAGGCCTCTCATTGGGGACCCGAAAGTGACACCGATAGATCATACTGTACATGCTATTGCAAAGAATGATCTACAGTACGCACAATCATTGCCCCTCCCCTCCCCTTCCCAGTGGACCAATCGTGGGATGTTTAGACTAGAGTCATTTGTAGATGGTGAAAAATGGGGAAGGTATAAATACCGCATATCACCGCATATCACTAAATATCACCGAACATCGCTAAATAATATCACCCCCAGGTCACTAAATATCACCGCATATCACTGAATATAACTGCACGTTACAAAATATCACAGCATATCACCGAATATCGCAAAATGTCACCGCACATCACTAATAAATATCACCGCATGTCACCAATCACCAATCTCTGACTCTCTTTTTGTCTGTGTTTCTCTTTCTCTCTGTTTGTGTGCATCTCTCTCTCTCTCTCTCTCTCTCTCTCTCTCTCTCTCTCTCTCTCTCTCTCTCTCTCTCTCTCCCTCTCTCTCTTTCTCTTTTTTTTCCTTTCTCCCCACCCCCTCTCTCTTTCTCTCCCCCTCTCTCTCTTTTTCCCCATGAATTGGGGTCTTTACAAAATGAGGGCGTTTTGAAAAAAATGTCCAGGATTTGGTGGGGACCCTGCAGTTAGTATTCCTCGAGCGCTCGCAAACTCGCGATTCTGTGAAGCCGACTGAATCACGAATCGCCACTCTCAGTCTCAGATTTGGTGACCTGGATCAAGCTCTAGTCTGGAGTCTCCCCCCCCCCCCTCTGTTTCACTTTTATGGCATATGGTACACACAATAGGAACAAACCAACACCAATGTTGCACTAGGCACATTTCTATCTCTATTTAGTTATGTGCGGTGATATTTAGCGATGTGCGGGGACATTTAGTGATGTCCGGTGATATGAGGTGATATGCGGTTTTTATACAATGCGTGAAAAAAGCACAGACTCATAGCTCTGACCTACTCGTAGGACAAACTGTCACGCAAGGTTTGAGGTGCTTTGAACGTCTGTTTGATGCGTATGAGGTTATTAAAATTTGTCTGAATGGATGAGTAAAAATCCAAGGATTTCTTTTTTTTCCGAGAGTCCGGTGTCGGTGATCCATTATAAAGGTATTCGTTTTCGGGTACAGTGCATTGGATTGGTTGTTCGTAAAATAATATATCATCGCTGTAGATAATGCTGATCAAATCTCTAAGCTTTGCATTTCTTTTGAAAAGTGTGCTTGTTAGCTCTTGCATTTTCATACGAATAAGACAGCCAATGGTTAGCTGACTGTGTTTATGAATGAACGCAACGCACAAACAATGACCAACGTATTACATGTACTGCAAGCTTCACCAGGACTACACTTTTCAACACTATAACTACTAGATCTAGTATCTCATAGCGCACAAGAAGTTCATCAAAGTTCACTAAACTAATAAATAGACAATGACGCAAAGAGCCCCATGA
>NW_004797562.1:705239-706558 GCF_000002075.1 Aplysia californica | reverse complement strand
AACGATACTAAACAGGATAGGGTCATTCGGGGGAACACGGTAGTTGTCGCGGTCAAATTATGGGCTAATCTGAAGAAAACGCGCCAACTTTTGACAAGGGTGCCCTCCGGAATAAGCCTATAAATAGAATTCTTGACTTTTTTCTAATGAAACTTCAAGCGTTATCGATTCTTTAGATATTCAGGTACCCAAAATTGGAGAAAGTTAAAAATCGATTTTTTGACTCAAAATCGGGTTTTCCAGACCCGTGACATGCCTTAATTGAGTGTTGGGAGAGTCGTCACTGCCGGATTGATCCGTGAGAGTAGGCTGGAGGGCTGCTGTACCTGTCTTCAACAAGCGGCGTGAATGTTTCATTTCTCGACCAACTATTCCTACATTTATAATTTTTACAGTGTTTTCTTTCTATCTTTTCAGAAGTGCTATTACTACACGACATATCATCTACTCGTATCATCTCAAGTATTACTACACGACATATCATCTACTCGTATCATCTCAAGTTCAAACTGCCCTTGCACAAGCATGAAGAATGAAAATTGGTCGCTGGGGCAACGTTTCATTTTCCCTCCAGTTCTACCAGAGCTTTGTGCTTGGCACTGTTGTGTTGGCAACTGTGGCCGCCGTGACCAACTACTTGAGTCAGACCTGGAAGACTCCCATCAGCCACATCCGTGTGGACAAATACCGCAGACAGAAGTGCCACGTGCAGGCTCACCTCCGACTGAAGAGCCTCAGGGATCAGGGTTCAGATGGCGATGTCTCTGAAGATGAAGGGCGTTGCAGAGTGTTCCCCATGCTGCACCAGTCCAACTATAGCTCACCGGCGGAGGCTGCGAAGACATCATGCCGCAGAGTCCAGCCAGTCCCCGGCTCTTGCCACGTGGCACAGGAAGTCTTTTTCTCCCAGCCACCTCCTTCCTGTTCCCATCAGGAGCACATCAAGTTCTGTCAAGTGGAGGTATGGAGGTATTGTAGTGTGAAGGTATTGTGGTGTGGAGGTATTGTAGTGTGGAGGTATTGTGGTGTTCTGTCAAGTGGAGGTATTGTAGTGTGAAGGTATTGTGGTGTGGAGGTATTTGTAGTGTGGAGGTATTGTAGTGTTCTATCAAGTGGAGGTATTGTAGTGTGGAGGTATTGTAGTGTGGATTTATTGTAGTGTTCTGTCAAGTGGAGGTATTGTAGTGTTCTGTCAAGTGGAGGTATTGTAGTGTGGAGGTATTGTAGTGTTCTGTCAAGTGGAGGTATTGTAGTGTGGAGGTATTAGTGTTCTGTCAAGTGGAGGTATTGTAGTGTGGAGGTATTGTAGAGTGGAGGTA
>NW_004797562.1:700597-702753 GCF_000002075.1 Aplysia californica | reverse complement strand
CCGTCTCTGAGTTCCCATCTCTGAGTTCCCATCATCGTCTCTGAGTTCCCATCTCTGAGTTCCCATCTCTGAGTTCCCATCATCGTCTCTGAGTTCCCATCTCTGAGTTCCCATCACCGTCTCTGAGTTCCAATCACCATCTCATTTCCCAGACCAAGAAGAAGCAAGTGACCTGTAGTGCAAAGATCATCTCCAGCGTCTGTGCGTCCCCTCCTTTCATCGGCCTCCACAACCAATCAGGCAGGCTCCAGTGGGTCCAGCTGGGAACTGCTTCGTCCCTCGCACAAGCGCTCACCGACCTGATGAGACGTGGACAATTTGGAAACTTTTCCAAACACTTTGGGTTCTGCTTCCTTCGATGTGACAGAACGGCAGGGAATGGAAGGGAAACCACTGAGGATGAGTACGCAGGGAATGGAAGGGAAACCACTGAGGATGAGTATGTTCCGCTGGCAGATGACTTGTATGACAAGAACTTTGGCAGTGACCAAGAAAAAGCTCCCAGTGCCGAGCAGTTGCTCATTTTGCCGCCGCTGGTGAAGACATCGTCCTCACGGGCTCGTCCCGTGAACAAATCTCTTATAAACTTTAATTTGGTTTTGGTGGACTCTGTTTCAAGGCAACATTTTTTTCGATCTTTAAACAAAAGCGTTTTAGCTTTAGAGAATCTGAACAGGGATTTCAGCTCTCCTGTGGCCGTGTTTGACTTTGAGCTGGTTCAGTCTGTGAAGTCTCGGACATTTGAGTCTCTCCAAACCCTGTTCTCCGGTGACATCGACCCGTCAAGAAACCCGTTTGGAACCCAAGAAGTACCCCCGGAACCTCTGGATCTGTCCCTTCTGCTAGGAAAGCTGAAGGACAAAGGTTACAGCAACCTGTGGCTGGAGGACCTGTGCCACCTGTGGGAGTGGGGCCTGTCCAAGGACTTACATTTCTTGAACCTCACCAGCCCCGAGCAGGAAACTTGGACCAGGATGTGGACTCGCCTGGCTGAAAACTTTGTGGACAGCATCGAAGTCACTCTCGCCATGTGTCGAGTGTTTGAATCGTGCGGCGTCAAAGATGGCTTCCACGGCCCGGAGGCCATCTGTTACAACGGGCGCCACCAACACGAGTACTTGCTGGACTATCTGGCAGGCTATCAGCACACTCTGACATCTGCCAACCGCCCGTGGTTTTCCTTCACAATGACCAACGTTGGCCACGAGGAGACAGGGAGACGGATTCAAACCCTGGACCTTGCACTCTCCCACTACATATCGGCAGCTTCGGCTCAAGCAAACACTCTCACCATATTGTTTTCCGACCACGGAAATTCTTACGGCAGGTTCGTCAGCGAGTCGACAGAGGCTCAGGTGGAGATGTTTCACCCGTTTCTTTTTTTCATCGTCCCGCGGCAGGTGGGCAGGCAGTTAGGTGTGCGGGCCATGAGGTCACTGGGGGTCAACTCGCGGCGTCTGGTCAGTCTACTGGACGTGCACTACACTCTGACACATCTCATCAGCCCCGGCTGGAAGGTCAGGGAACGCAACAAGGACTACGCCGTGACGGAGAAGGGTCTGCTGGAGCCTGTGGGAAGTGCTCGAAGCTGCAACGACCTTGCCCTCATTCCCCCCAACGTCTGCATCTGTGAGGACTTTGAGCGGGAAGTGTCCGACCACTCTGGCCAAGAGCTGTTGGCCTACTTCGCTGTCGATCAGCTCAACGCAGAGATCCAGAGGCAGTTTGCAGAGTCACACACACGGAAAGGTACAACTTTGAATGACACCTGGGCGGTACAGACAGCTTTTGGGAACTGTGAGAGGCTGTCACTGATTGGTTACCGCAATGTGAAGACGAGCTTTGATAAGGTGAGGACATTAAGCACCGTCATGGGGACATTTCCTCTCACTTTTGTTCCTTTGGCATTTCTTGCTGTTGTTCCTGGTGACTTTTTGTGGGTGGTTGGTAGGTGCTCTGGTGTGGTTTGTTCCTTTCTTCCTATCAAACATCTATCGTCCTTATCTCTCCTCCTTCTTTCCTATCAAACATCTATCGTCCTTATCTCTCCTCCTTCTTTCCTATCAAACATCTATCGTCCTTATCTCTCCTCCTCCTCCTCCTCCTTTCCTATCAAACATCTATCATCCTTATCTTTCCTCTTTCTTTTTTGTGTT
>NW_004797562.1:681299-698485 GCF_000002075.1 Aplysia californica | reverse complement strand
CCTTTACACTTGTCTTTTCTTACAGGAGCCAAAGACCCCCCTCCACGGCTTACTGAAATCATCAGGCCTCCTCAGCGGGCCCGTAGTCTGAAAATGTGGAGGCGAGTTTAAAACGAGGTCACAGTTGCCTACGCGAGACAATAGGACGGCAGCGCAATCAGATCACCGAAAGGAAAATAAATTAAGACTGTGCTTATTATACAACTACAAATATTATCTTAATTGGTGGATTTATGATAACTAGATTTCTAGATCTATACTCTAGTTCTAGTCTCATTTCTCACTCTAGATGCGGTAAAAGAGCTTCACTTCCCATTGGCAATTGGCACAGAAAATAATGAGAGAAAGAAGAAGAATAAAGAGAGCATTTTATAGCAATAGCACACATGAAACCCATGCTCTATGCGCTAAAAAATATACTCATTCCTATGCAAGCATGCAATAATTTATAGGCCTAACAGTATGTAGAAACATTGCCAAGTATGGGTAATACACACCTACACGTAAGCATGTATACAAACATAGAGACATAGATTGACACATTATGCGTTCACTAACATAACCGTGTAAATATTATGAAAAAGGTTTAACTTACATTGCTTATGAAGACAGCTTTAGGACTTTCTGTTTAGGTTCTTTCTCAGATGGTTGATTGGATACCTTATCTTAGAGAAATTATTTAGCAAAATATTGCTCATGACAAAGCAGTTGTGTTGTCTCATCTGAAAACCATAATATTGTGAGATGTCCATAAATATTTCACTAGGCCTATGTAGAAAAAGATGGAAGATAGAGGAAGAGAGAGAGAGAGAGGGAGAGAGAGAGAGGTGAAAATGGTAAAATGGTAAAGGTTTAACACCCCCTATCAACACTATTAGTATTAGGTTATTTAACAGGCAGGACCTCCTAGTTTAACGTCCGTTTCCGAAAGGACCGAGCCAATTGGGAAATTTGTATAAAGTGTCTTTCCCAAGGACACAACGTCGGACCGAGCTGAGGCTCAAACCCCCGAACTCGCAATCTCACGATTACGAGTCCGGTAGCCTAACCACTAGGCTAACTACGCCACCGAAGGGGGAGGGGGTGGGGGAGAAGGAATAGTGACAAAGAGAAGACGAAATCGTTTCTTTTTCTTTTTCCCCCTCAATGTTCAGATGAAACGAAATAATGTCTTTTACCAGTATCAAGTTGTATGGGGGTGATGATGCTGATGATGATGATGATGATGATGATGATGACGACGACGACGACGATGATGATGATGATGATGATGATGATGGTGATGATGATGATGATGGTGGTGGTGGTGGTGGTGGGCATGGACAGGAGTTTGATGTGGCTAGTGAGTCAGAGGATGATGTTCTGGGAAACAAAGCAGAAACGAGTGACGTGGATGAAGTGAGTAGAGGAGAAGGGGAGGAAGCTGAAAGTAGTGAAAGTGATAATGGTGTCGATCAGCTGGACGTGTTAGATCTACAACCTGTTGACATGGAAACGTTCCATATGCCACATGCAGCTGGGGAACCTGCATTGTCAGCAGACAGAGAAACGGGAATACCGTTGCACTATGCAGGCAAGGATGGGACGCTGTGGTCCAGGGTTGCCCTAGCACAAACGCGAAGACCATCTGTAAAGTTAAAGCCTCCGACTAGGCAGGTGATGAATCCATGAAACGTGTTTACAGTAGGCCCCGCTTACAAGCGTTTCATCACTGCCAAGATGATTGAAAGAATCGTCTTGCGCACCAAGGAAGAAGAAAAGGTTCAGGGTGAGAGGTGGAAAAAGTCAGACAGCAGTGGCGAAGCGTCAATATAATCAAATAATCACTGCTTCCCTTCCTAATTTTGAAACCTTGCCACAGTCAAATTCACCCATAGACGTAAACCTCATAAATTAAATGTGTAAAAAAGACGCTCAAAATCACCAATGAACAGTATGCCTAACATTCAAAACGGTTTCATTGTCACAGAAATAGCCTGTTCACCCCTACCGTGTCACGCCTTAAGCGGTCGCAAGCTTTGATTATGTAAGCTTACAGTGAGGCTGGAAGAGTCTACCAAAATTGTTGAAGGGAACATGTGTGCAACAGTCAAAACTGTTCCATTGCCACATATACCCTGTTATCTCTTTTGGGCCAACAGTTATGATCAATCACAAGCACTGATTATGTAAGCGAACTATTACACTGGTCGAGTCTACCTCACAGATGTGAGGGGAACTAACTCCTAATACTAGATCTATATTGACTGCTGCGAGTGCTTGTTTTTTTCCCTCGACTTTTTACCGTCCTATAATCAGATCGTGACCTCGATTATGACACCGGCTCCTGGCCGCGAAACGCTAGGCAAAAACAGCCAAATGTGAAATAAAAAATTAATAATTGTCATGTTCTACCGAAGAGTTTAGTCTCACTGGTATTGGTATTACATACTGTAGTACTGACTGACTTCTCTGCTTCTTTGCTTTGTGTTAGTGTATTCACATATCTAAAGATAAATTTAATGTTTGTTGAAATAAATATTTAATGAGATACTTTCCCGATTATTTTAGCGGTTGAACATGCATACAACAACATGAATCCAGGATTTGTTTTCATTCACAACTCAGTGATGCCGCCTCGAGTAGGATTCGTGTGTGATAGATCTATATCTCCAGGCCCTATCTGGTCCCATCTCACTTTGATTACCCAGTCAGACAGTACAGAGGTTCAGGGATTTATAGGTTGCCTTCTCTGGTTGGAAGCCAGACGCGATCCCCGCACCCCAACCACAGTCTTGTGGAACAGGACAGATGGAAACAACCTGGAACAGGCTTGTTTCCCCAGGGCAAAGTTTTTAAACCTATCCCACCATTTGCAATTCAACGACAAAGACGCTCGCGGCACTAGGCGGGCATGGGATTGTTTTGCCCCATTGCGCAAGCTGTGGAATCAGTTCAACGACAACTTGGGCAGAGAATACACTCCAGGCCCAACCCTCACAGTTGATGAACAGCTGATGCCGAGGAGGGGCCGCTGATCATTTCTCCAATGCCTGCCCTCAAAACCCGACAAATATGGAACAAAGATCGTTTGGATCTGTGGTGATGAGAATGGGTTTCCTCTTCCTGGCGAACCCTATCTTGGCAGAAAGGGGACAAAAAGACAAGAAATCTAGAAAGGGAGACAGCAATAACGTTGATCCAGTCCTATTTCAGAAGTGGGCGCACTTTGACAGTGGACAATTTTTTTACAGACTTGACCTTGAGCACTTACGTCCTCTCAAACAACATCACCTTGGTGGGAACTGTTCGAAAAAAACCAGGCGCATCCTGCCACCAGTATTTCAGAGAGGAAAGGGGTTGGGCAAATGAGGCGTCGTCTTTGCCTTTCAGAAAAAGGCCACTATTTTAGCTTTCAAGTCAAACAAGAAGAAACGTGTTGTTCTGCTCAGTACCGTGCACCATACTGACAAATTTGACGAAGAGGTCAACAAGCCTAAAATTGTTACATCCTACTACAATTCCACAAAAGGGAGTGTGGACACAACAGACCAAATGTGACACGCCCTCACCACCAAGAGAAAAACCAACAGATGGCCAATGCTCCTCTTCTACAATAATATGCTGGATCTTGCCTCTGTAGCCTCCTTGAGTATCTGGAGAAAGATAGCCCCAGAGGACAAACTGTCCAGAGAGGACAATAGAATTCTGTTTAATTTAGCTTTAGTAAAGAGGCTGACAGGACCCCTTATACAAAGACGACACACTGTCTGAAGTCTTAGCAGACATTTGAAGCACATCATTGCTATAGCCATCAAGGATTGTGGACTCCAGCTTCCAGAGCAGCCAGTGGACGAAGAGTCGGCACAAACCAAAAGCATGATGAACGATGCCATGTTTGTCCTCCGAAAGAAGACTTCAAGACAACCCAACACTGCTCTCTTTGCCACATGCACACTTGCTCGAAGTATAATGTACAAGCATTTGGAAAAACTGCGCCACGCGCCAAGCTAAAGAAGGTAAGAAAAGGTAGCGGTAGCCTACATCATTCCTGTTTTTATTTCTACTGTACTGTTTTCCTTCAGTTTTTACACTCTTGTTACAGTTGTAGCACCGTGGTGTGATTTCCTTCTTTGCTCTACTTTTCTGGGTGCCTTTTTCTGGATATCCTCTGTTTTGTCTCCTGTGTTTGTTTGGAAAGAGCTCAGCCCCGTATATAAAAAATCTCTTCAAATGAAGTACGATACACCTGGTGCAAGTGCTGCATGCAACAGATCTGCCGTACAAAATAGCATGCAAACGGACTCATCGTATGTACCCAGTACGCTGTTTTTGAATGTAGCACATACACAAGGAGTATTCTACTCTAGGTGCAGATGGTCAGGTTTCTTACTTTGCTCTGTATTGCAGTGAAATTATTCCATGCTCCTTCTTTTCTATGTTACTTATCACCCTAAAGAGGATCTTGTGGACGGTTGGCGGGAGCTCTTTTGCAGTCTGCTCCTTCTACTTCTTACTGTTGTCTGAATCTACTTCCTGGATCTGAATGATCTTGCAGTACAGTAACTTATACATAGTGTTGAAAACGCTTTACTCCAAGTCAATGGCGAAAGCACTATCACCACCCCAGCAGCCACCACTACCGCCATCAACGGGGGCTACAACATCAAAATCACCCATAACCGCCCACCGAAAGCACCACACCACTGTCAACCACAATACCACAACCACCACTTTTATCGCGCACAACACCACACAGTCATCACCCAAAAGCCTTCTACATAAAACATATACACGTAATTAACACGCACAGCAACATACACATCATAACACTAACTTTTCTATTCGTAACGTGAAAACACAAAAAGATGTGATCAAGAAAAATACTTAATTATTTTTCCAGGGCCCTCAATCACAATCTTGGAGCCTTCGCTCCCCCACTGGGCCTGACGTCCCAAGAGAGTTGAGCCATCTCGGCGAGGGTCACGAACTGGTTCTGTGGAACAAATGAAAATGAAAATGTTCAACTGCATTTTTTTCTTGTCGGTTAATAAGTTAATAAATCATGTTCACTATGAAGTACAGTAATATGTACCTCAGTTTCTCACTGGACTTTCTGTATCGCTATTATTCACTATGGAAAACGACATGTGTAGGCCCACAACTAAAGGTCAATTAGTTTTCTCATGCTAATTCTTATTCCCTTTGGTTTGTTTCTTGTTGTTTTGTTTTAAATGGTTGCCGTTTTAGGTGGGTTGTTGGTTTCCGGGCGCTCTGGTGTGGTCTTCTCCTTCTGCTTCTTTGTATGTGCTACTATTTTCCTAATCTGTTTCTTAGTATTGAAATTACATTACAGTGTCGATAGTCCCATAAAACCCCAATAAACTATAACACGCTGTTTCAGGTTGCCCGAGTTACTGTAGCTGATACTAGTGAGTCACAGCTACAGGTGGTATCCTGGTTCGATCCCATAGGTCCATCATCATGAGTCTCTCTCTCTCTCTCTCTCTCTCTCTCTCTCTCTCTCTCTCTCTCTCTCTCTTTTTTTTTTTTCTCTCTTTCTCTCTCTCTCTCTCTCTCTCTCTCTCTCTCTCTCTCTCTCTCTCTCTCTCTCTCTCTCTCTCTCTCTCTCTCTCTCTCTCACACCCCCCCCCCCCCACACCCTCAGTTAGTGCACAGGGCAGTGAAGAAACACATACAAATGCCAATTTAGAGGACGTAAAGAGAGTGCCAAATATGAGCAGAAGGAGCATAAAAAGGACAATAGCAAAGACTTCAAAGAGAGAAAGAAACAGAAAGCAACACAATAGAACTCACCCATTGTCTGGTTAAGAAGAAGATTCTCAAATAAACAGCAGGGTCGGAACAAATTAGGTTTCGATCTAGATCTAGATTTATGTGTGGAACATCAAAAAATACTCTAGTTCTAGGCATAATCATAATGCCAGATGAATTCAAAACTAGCTTAGGCCTTGGCCAAAGATAGTACAAGACAAGATGGGCCACTCAGCCTAAAAAGTGTCCGCAGGAAGTATGCTCTTTGCTTCAGATGGCGCTGCAGTTTGTTTTGAAGCTCTCTTTCGTTTTTCCAGAAGAAGAATAGGAATAGCACCTCCTTGCGTGCGCAGATCGACTGCTGTTCATCAGCAGTTCGGGTACGTTCAATGCGGAGTTTTAGGGTTTTTTAAAATTTTAATGACCTCTCGCCTTTCATTCTAAAGTCAAATTAAACGAAGAAAACCACCTCCCTTTCCTCCGGAAGAGGTTTTTTTGTCAGCGTAACCATTTTTAAAAAGCGTTCTTCCGAAATTTATCCCAAAACTTGCTAGTTTCACTTTAATTTTTTTAAACTCAAGTAGGGTAACTCTGTTCGCACAGAGTGCGCTTTTGTGAAGAGGGCGCCACCAAATTTTGAGGACACTTTTTTAATTGGCTCAAAGAGAGAAGTGGCCCCTCTTGTTATGTAGACTCATTGCCTTGGCTAGGCATGTTTACGATTCTCACAATGAATGGAATCGATTACATACACAGAGAGAGTTTTGTCCAAAGATAGTACAAGACAAGATGGGCCACTTCTCTCTTTGAGCCAATTAAAAAAGTGTCCTCAAAATTTGGTGGCGCCCTCTTCACAAAAGCGCACTCTTTGCGAACAGAGTTACCCTACTTGAGTTTTAATAAATCAAAGTGAAACTAGCCAGTTTGGGGATAAATTTCGGAAGAACGCTTTTTAAAAATGGTTACGCTGACAAAAAACCTTTTCCGGAGGAAAATGAGATGGTTTTCTTCGTTTAATTTGACTTTAGAATGAAGGGCGAGAGGTCATTAAAATAAAAGAAACCTAAAACTCCGGACTGAACGTACCCGAATTGCTGATGAACAGCAGTCGATCTGCGCACGCAAGGAGGTGCTATTCCTATTCTTCTTCTGGAAAAACGAAAGAGAGCTTCAAAACAGACTGCAGCGCCATCTGAAGCAAAGAGCATACTTCCTGCGGACACTTTTTAGGCTGAGTGGCCCATCTTGCCTTGTACTATCTTTGGTTTTGTCCCACCTCAGCAGGATTTAGAAAAAGAAATCTAATCTAGATCTAGATCTAGAATCTAGACCTAGATGTAGGTCTAAAACTGAGGGGAAGCGCTATTTGCAACGCCGCGTTCTGAATAGATCCCGTGCTATTTGAAACGCCAGTACTAGAATCTAGATCTAGATCTAGATCTAGATCTAGATCTAGATCTAGATCTAGATGTAGTAACCATTGTTTCTACATGATAATATTGTAGTTCTGCCTGAATTGTGGAAGCTTTCTCATTTTTTTTATAAACCTCCTAGGATTTGACTCCATTTTTTTTATGACGTTGTCTTATTGAACTTATTCCGATCAACATGGGTAGATCTAGATCTAGATTAGATCTAACAATTGTTTCTGACATTGTTTGCACAAAAATGGACGTCTTGTTCATCTCTCATAATCATAATCATTGGAGTTAGAGTTTGAGCAAGTTTAAGTCGAAAGACAGTTGGATAACAATAACAAGACGGTGCAACTCGAACTTTAAGTTAGGCCTAGAGAACATATACAAGCTGTCTAATGTCTACATTCTCTAATGTTCAGTGGTTCCAAGCGTGGCATCGAATCCCGGTCCCGGAGGGGTTGTTTTTTTTCCTTCTCCTGAGCCTACAATTATTTTTTAAAAATTAGACTCACAGACCAAGGAAAGCCGCTACTGAACTTTAAGCAGGCCTAAATTGGTAAAAGGAAAAGTATAGGCTATACTAGATCTACATGTAGATCTAGATCTAGATCTAAGGCCTACTTTATACAGAGCTCCTCTTGGGGACAAAACCAGAATGTGCATGCTTCATCACTACATTAAAACAAACTACAAAGCAACAAGATATGATTAGGCCTAGGGGAACAATTTGCTGGTCAGTCGAGAAGAGGACAACAACAACAACAACAACAACAACAACAACAAAAGAAAAGAAAAAAAACGTCCAGGACCGGGATCGAACCCACGCTAAAAAAAATAATGGTTTGACTTCATCAAGCGCAGACGCGCTGTCACTTCGGCCATCAGAACTTCCGATAGGCCTTAACGAAGTGCAGATTTTTTACACACAACGACACGGTGTTTTATTTAGATATATAGACTCTATATCTATATCTAGCACTGGCGCTAATCGCAACGCGGCGTTGCAAATAGGCACTTCCAAAACGGAGAGAGCGAAGTTCTCAGTTTTAGAACTGAGAGAGCAAACTAATTTTAGGCTCAACTAGATTTATATATATTATCTACACTCTAGATCTAGATATAGATCTATCTGTAAAATATAAAGGCTTGTGGCGCTTGTGCGACATTAGTTAGTGTTTGCCAATGCCAGTTGAAACCTTCGACGCGATCTACCAAACCAATCACAAAAAAACTCAGCTATAAAACATTTTACAACTATATTAATCTAGATCTAGATCTAGATCTAGATCTAGAAAAATCTAGAATCTAGAGATCTAATCTACATTAGATCTAGATTTAGATCTAGATTCCAGATCTCTAATCTAGATCTAGGCTATGTGGTTTGCTTCTTCTTTCCTATCAAACATCTAAATTCTAGATTTAGATCTATAGTTCTAGATTTTATCGTCCTTATCTCTCCTTCTTTTTTGTGTTTGTTACTCCCTAGTGACACATCTAATCTTCTGCACCTATATGACCTGATTGTGTTGCAAGTGTCGTAAAACACTTACGAAAACGAAACAACTAGATCTAGATCTAGATCTAGATTTCTAATAGTGATTGGCAGGTATCGAAATTAGGTACTCGATACTTAGATACATCAATGATAGTAAATAACAAGATGGGCCACTCAGCCGAAAAAGTGTCCGCAGGAAGTATGCTCTTTGCTTCAGATGGCGCTGCAGTCTGTTTTGAAGCTCTCTTTCGTTTTTCCAGAAGAAGAACAGGAATAGCACCTCCTTGCGTGCGCAGATCGACTGCTGTTCATCAGCAGTTCGGGTACGTTCAGTGCGGAGTTTTAGTTTTTTAAATTTTAATGACCTGTCTCCTTTCATTCTAAAGTCAAATTAAACGAAGAAAACCATCATCCTTTCCTCCGGAAGAGGTTTTTTGTCAGGGTAACCATTTTAAAAAAGCGTTCTTCCGAAATGTATCCCAAAACTTGCTAGTTTCACTTTGATTTTTTATAACTCAAGTAGGGTAACTCTGTTCGCAAAGAGTGCGCTTTGGTGAAGAGGGCGCCACCAAATTTTGAAGACACTTTTTTAATTGGCTCAAAGAGAGAAGTGGCCCATCTTGTTATGTACTATCTTTGGATACATATATAGGTATCGGTATCGGTATCGATACCTGCTCTAAACATCGATACCTATGTGTTATTTATCCCTGGGCTGCCAAAGCAATTGACTTGGGCCTGAGAATTTTTTGTTTATCAAAACTGATAAGTTTTCGTAGGGGGCAAGCGTTTTAAATTAATCTAGTGATTTTTTAACAAAAAAGAGAAGTTTTTCATGAAATGTTTCTAGTGATTTTGCAAAATCCTCACTGACAACCCTGATTTATCCTCATTGGTTTAATTTGAAGTTGTTAAAAATCTGGTAAATTGAATTGCCTTTTTAGAACTCTTGTGTTTTTATTTTCCAACACTAACATTTTCTGCAAAGTTGACTTTCCTCCCATACTTCACTTAATTTTTGTTTTTATTCTCATATTTGGGTATTTATTTCTCTCTCTCTCTCTCTCTCTCTCTCTCTCTCTCTCTCTCTCTCTCTCTCTCCTTCTCTCTCTCTCCTTCTCTCTCTCTCCTTCTCTCTCTCTCTCTCTCTCTCTCTCTTTTACAAATAATTTTTGTTTGAGTCTCAGCTAAATGGTCACAACTTGTCTAGACACGATTACCTAAATACTTGGAAAAGTATAGTTGTATTTTTGTCTTTACTTATTACCCCCGACGTATGTTACCAATAGCATTAGGTATCGAGGTATCGGTATGGATACCTTGAAAAAGTACTAGGTATCGACATCGATACCTAAATTGTGGTATCGGCCCATCACTAATTTCTAACTAACCTCTGCACGCCAAACGTTTTGTGCAAGCAAAGATAGTGAATAACAAGATGGTCCACTCAGCCAAAAAAGTGTCCGCAGGAAGTATGCTCTTTGCTTCAGACGGCGCTGCAGTCTGTTTTGAGGCTCTCTTTCGTTTTTCCAGAAGAAGAATAGGAATAGCACCTCCTTGCGTGCGCAGATCGACTGCTGTTCATCAGCAGTTCGGTTACGTTCAGTGCGGAGTTTTATTTTTTAAATATATTTTAATGACCTCTCGCCATTCATTCTAAAGTCAAATTAAACGAAGAAAACCATCACCCTTTCCTCCGGAAGAGGTTTTTGTCAGCGTAACCATTCTAAAAAAGCGTTCTTCCGAAATGTATCCCAAAACTTGCTAGTTTCACTTTGATTTTTAAAAACTCAAGTAGGGTAACTCTGTTCGCAAAGAGTGCGCTTTTGTGAAGAGGGCGCCACCAAATTTTGAGGACACTTTTTTAATTGGCTCAAAGAGAGAAGTGGCCCATCTTGTCTTGTACTATCATTGGTGCAAGATACTGGCCGCCATCTTGGATGGTAAAGCCGTTCGATTCCAGCGTAAGTTCGATTACTTCGGGTTATGTACCAAAGATAGTACATAACAAGATGGGCCACTCAGCCAAAAAAGTGTCCGCCGGAAGTATGCTCTTTGCTTCAGATGGTGCTACAGTCTGTTTTGAAGCTCTCTTTCGTTTTTCCAGAAGAAGAATAGGAATAGCCCCTCCTTGCGTGAGCAGATCGACTGCTGTTCATCAGCAGTTCGGGTTCGTTCAGTACGGAGTTCTAGTTTAAAATTTTTTTAATGACCTCTCGCCTTTCATTTTAAAGTCAAATTAAACGAAGAAAACAATAACCCATCTTGTTATGTACTATCTTTGTTATGTACTATCAAAGAGTCTACATAACAAGAGGGGCCACTTCTCTCTTTGAGCCAATTAAAAAAGTGTCCTCAAAATTCGGTGGCGCCCTCTTCGCAAATGCGCACCCTTTGCGAACAGAGTTACCCTACTTGAGTTTAAAAAATCAAAGTGAAACTAGCAAGTTTTTGAATAAATTTCGGAAGAACTCTTTTTTAAAATGGTTACGCTGACAAAAAAACCTCTTCCGGAGGAAAGGGTGATTGTTTTCTTCGTTTAATTTGACTTTAGAATGAAAGGCGAGGGGTCATTAAAATATTAAAAAACCTAAAACTCCACACTGAACGAACCCGAACTGCTGATGAACAGCAGTCGATCTGCGCACGCAAGGAGGTGTTATTCCTATTCTTCTTCTGGAAAAACGAAAGAGAGCTTCAAAACAGACTGCAGCGCCATCCGAAGCAAAGAGCGAACTTCCGGAGGACACTTTTTTGGCTGAGTGGCCCATCTTGTTATTGTTATGTACTATCTTTGGTACTATCTTTGGGGTAGTTTAGGGCAACGTCGACCAATTTTTACAATCGGCGAATAGTAGTCGACTTCACTCTGCTCCTCTCGGTGCTCAGGAATACCCCGATGCAGGCGCGGTTCGTCCATAGAGCAAGGTCGTCGTGCAGTGCCGCCCAAAATGTTTTAATGTTCTACATGATTACGTAAAGCACCCACAATAATAAAATAAACGACGCCAGAAACAAACACTAGCAAAATGTTATATCAAAACAAGGTCCTCGCTGGCGCCGTAACTGTCATTTATTCTATGTCTATAGCGCCGTAAAACATATATTATGCCATGCCTAAGTTCATGCGTGTATCTAAACATAACAGGATATTCAACAGTGAAAACCTGACCTATAAATCGCTCTTTGGAATAACCCAAGCGATGACGACACTCGTAGAGAGTTTGGCGGTACATTAATACAGTATTAATAAGACGGCACATCTCAAATGTGCTCCAGCCGAATAGTGCCGAAAGATAGGCCACAGTAGGCAATTTAAAAATAAACGCGAAAGACGGCACACACTGTAAGCCGTGCCTGTGCACTATTCTATGTCAAAATTATGTCAGCCTCGGAGCAATCCAGCTGAGTGCTCAAGTGAATTGTGATTGGTTCATTGTCTTGCCGCTATTTTAAGGGAATCTGTGACCGTGAACCAGAGGGAGGTGAACGTGACATACTTAAGTCACCGTCCTATGAGTTCAACGGTTTTGTTGTGGAGTGGTGAAAGGTATTGCTTGAGTGTTCAGTTCTAATGCAGGATGAATGAAATTGGCGTTTAGCTAACAAACAGATTTAGTTCTAGAAGTCAAAGCCATAGTAAAAAGAATGAAAATAAAAGCGCAAGGTCTTCCTTCACCAACCCAAAGATCCTTAAATTATACACAATCCCATTTACTAGGCCCTTGACTATTTTCAGCCTAAGATAGCTTAACTGTGCACGCCCAATTTTTAGACCCACGAGCCGCCCCTGCCCGGATGCACTAGTGGGGATTAAATGATCAGAAAATGGTGTTTCTCGATCCTTCGTAAGGTCAAAGTTAGTACATAACAAGATGGTCCACTAAGCCAAAAAAGTGTCCGCCCGAAGTCCGCTCTCTGCTTCAGATGGCGCTGCAGTCAGTTTTGAAGCTCTCTTTCGTTTCTCCAGAAGATGAATAGGAATAGCACCTCCTTGCGTGCGCAGATCGACTACTGTTCATCAGCAGTTCGGGTTCGTTCTGTACGAAGTTTTAGTTTTTATAATATATTTTAATGACCTCTCGCCTTTCGTAAGTCAAATTAAACGAAGAAAATAGTCACCCCTTCCTCCGGAAGAGTTTCTTGTCAGCGTAACCATTTTTTAAAAAGTGTTCTTCTGAAATGGGAATTCTTATTTATTCAAAAACTTGCTAGTTCCACTTTGATATTTTTAACACAAGTAGGGTAACTCTGTTCGCAAAGGGTGCGCATTTGCGAAGTGGGCTCCACCGAATTTTGAGGACACTTTTTAACTGGCTCAACAAAGAGAGGAGTGGACCCTCTTGTTATGTAGACTCTTTGGTCAGGTTCCGTTTTAATGCAGGGGTCTCTAGTATTCGATACTTGACCTTTTTTTTGTGTGATAATACCAAAGAGTCTACATAACAAGAGGGGCCACTTCTCTCTTTGAGTCAATTAAAAAAGTGTCCTCAAAATTCGGTGGCGCCCTCTTCACAAAAGCGCACCTTTTGCGAACAGAGTTACCTGCTCGATACAGAGTTACGAAGGTTTCTTCGGCGTTTCCACTTGGGGGCGGGGGGAGGGGGGGGGGGGTAAACAGCTTCCCCAAAGCCGGGTAAACAGCAACCCCATCATCCAGACTCGGAAATGCCTACCTCGAGCATTGCTTAGAAATTTAAGATTAAAAACTTTCTGATCTTTACGTCACACGAGTATCCCTAGCTGTAAAATGAATGCACTGTCTTATCTGAAATTTTCAGACAAATTTGTTAAGTTTTAATCAAGATATTGCCTTTAATAGGAGGTGTGAAGTTAAAAAATAATGTCTCGTGGGGTCAAAGGTAGGTAGGTGGCTCCATTGGGATGACAGTCTTCTGGAGGAACAACCTGTATCATAATATGTCAGAGGTGGTGTCTCCAAAACCAGGCGGGAGCTCGATCGTGACGGGAATCGCTACATCAAAGGCCCTCTCGCACTCGTCGCGAAACATTGTCGATATGTCTCTGTGATGATCTGGGTGTTGAGTCGATACTATCGCTGGGCAAAGTGTGCCCAGGTCAACGTCTCCTTCAGTGGCATCCACAAACCGCTCAAAGTCGAAGTCTGGAGCAAAGGGGACTTCCATGACTTGATCCTTGTCGACGATCACATCTTGAGTTTCAATTTCCTCGCCAGCCTTCCTGCCTTCACAAGGACAATCCTCTTTTTGAACGAAAACCCTCTCGAGCTTCCATTCAAAATGTTCTTAACCATCTTTTCCTCAATCTCCCTCGGGATGCTCAGGGCGTGCCCAGGTGGTCTTGTCACACTTGACCGACCGGCTACGTACGTGGTCAATCAATTTAGCCTTCAGGACTTTAAACTCCTTGGAGGCTGTCCATAGCTGAGGCCATTTTTTATGGCTTCCATTTCGATAGCTTTCGCTAGGTTTTCCTGTGTGTACTTCCTGGACGGCATTCTAGAGTCAGACATGGACCTGTTCAGTTTGATTTATAACCGCACATTGCCATTTATTACGAGTAAAGAAGACAAGAAAAGATTAAGGTTTTTTTGTCCAGTTACTGGCACTTTCTTTGGTGTTAATATATTATTATGTACCATCTAATTCAACCCTCGTTTCTAGCAACAAACACACGCGTGCAAACACACTCACACACGCGCACACACACATACACACATACACACATACACACACAAGAACACACATTCATACACACACGCGCTCGCAACAGAGGGTCTGGCCAAACATCTTATTTGTGAAAAACAATTTGTGAGGAAAAAATACAACCGATGGCGGATAAAGTTAGAAGTTCGATTATCAATTACATCAAAGAAGCTGGGTACTTCAATCAGTGGATTCGACACCCGATGTTTCACATGTTGACCAACTCACTCTCATCGTTAGATTTGTATCTCCCGAGGATGGGATTCCTACCGAGAGGTTTTTACATTTTTTTGAACTTCAAAACCACACGGGAAATGACATGGCCGTGTTGATTCTTAATACTTTTGATGAAATTGGAATCGATATCAGTAAATGTAGAGATCAGTCATTCGACAACGCAGCCAACATGTTTGACATGTATAAGAATTTTTGAGAAAAACAAATTTGCAAAATTCATTCCATGCGTCGGCCTTTCTTTTAACGTTATAGGGTGTGCCGCTGTTAATTCATGCTCGGAGGCAGTTAATTTCTTGGGATCGTAAACGAATTATGTTGTTTTTTCTCTGCTTCAACAAAATGGCGGGCCACTCTAAAACGCTTTTTATTGCCAAAGTCAAGAGTCGTCCAACATTTATCTGATACAAGGGGGGAGGCTCATGCAAAAGCTACTTCTGCGGTTAAGGATTGCTACCCTCAACTAACAGAGGCTTTGCAAAGCATTCAATATGATACCAATGAGAAGGGTGGTACCAGACAAAAGGCTGGAATTCTTCATCAAAAGAAGGAAGAATGAAATGGAAATTTGTCTTCATGCTACATGTACATCTTCGGACAATTCTGCTTGAACGTTTCCACAAAGTCAGCAAGACATTGCAGAATTCTGAGCTGACTTTGAAACTTGTGCAAATCTGTATACTTCTCTTCAAGACTTCCTCTCAACTCCTTTAACGAAATTGAGCAAAATGCACAGCAAACATTGCCAGGTGTTGACTACAAAACCCCCAGAAGAAAAAGAATAACGACATGCGGGCGATGGCCTTTCTCCCAGCGCACTAGACAGCATGTCTGCAAGGGAAATGCTCCAAGTAAAATCTTTCTTAAAACAGTTGACGCTCTCTCAACCAATCTCATGAAAAGAGCAACTGTATACAAAGAAGTGTCAGGGCAATTTTCATTCTTGCAAGAATTAGATACAAGCAGAATGAAAATTCAAGACAATGTTGAAAAACCGACTACACAATACCCGAAAAATGTAGACCCCAACCTTGCGGATGAGCTTGTGCACTCTCAGAGATATCTGAAACAAATACATCCTGGACAAGAAAAACATTGCTACCAAGAAATGTATAACGTGCTCACAAAAGACAACATTCAAGCAGTTGTCCCCAACGTCAAGATCACCCTCACATCATTTTCAAGACTGAAAAGAATAAAGAATGAAGCAAGATCTACAGTGGCCCAGGGGAGGTTATCAGATCTCAGCATCCTGAGCACTGAGTCAGATAAACTCAGGAAACTGGATTTCAATGACATCATTGAGGCCTTCGCAGTTTAAAAAGAAAGCCAAAAAAAGCCTTTATAGTTTAATATTTTAGGGTACGATATGACATGATATGCGCAACTATCAGAGACAACAACAGCAATAACAACAACAACAACAACAACAACAACAACAACAACAACAACAACAACAACAACAACAACAGCAACAACAGCAACAAGCGAATATGTTTTAAAAAATTTTTGTTTATTTTCTTATTTTTGGAAGGATAAGGCTATTTATTTATTTATTTTATTTGTTGAGGGGGGAGACATGGCGGAAAAAGGGGGCTCCAGCCGATCAGTAGCACAGGGCCTCGAGTTGCCTAAATCCGGGCCTGCATGTAGGCCTACCTTTTTTTTTTGTGGAAGTGCCCCCTCCTGGTCATCGATGGTAAAGGAGGAATCGAGGCAGATGTTTAAGCAAAAACCGCCAAGGCAAGGTCAGAATTCAATCAATTATAAAAAGTTTGGGAAGCAAGCAACATCTCACTGCGCACCAAGATTTGATTCTTTAACTCGCCTCCAGCGTCAAGTCTGTGCTGCTCTACGGCTTCGAAACTTGGAAGACAACAAAGACAGTACAGAATTAAGTCCAGACTTTCATCAACAAGATGTACATGTATGAAAGGTATTCTAAGAATTTAGTGGCAGGATAGAATAAGAAATGAAGAGCTGTGGGAAAGGACATGACAAAAGGATATAGAAGTAGAAATAGGACTAAGAAAGTGGCGATGGATGGGACACATCTTAAGTAAGCCCAGCGGAAACATCACAAGACAGCCACTGCAGTGGAACCTCACAGGGAGCACGAGGTGGGGGTAGGCCATGGAGACATGGAGGAGATGAATAGAAAGGGATCTGTGAGAGATGAAGCTAAATTAGAACGAGCTTGGAAGTATGGCCTAGGACAGAGATAAAATATGGAAGGAGTGGATGTGGCCTATGCTCTGCCAGGGGTGAAAGGAATGGATGATGACCCCCCCCCCCCCCCCCCCCCCCCCACACCCTCAGTTAGTGCACAGGGCAGTGAAGAAACACATACAAATGCCAATTTAGAGGACGTAAAGAGAGTGCCAAATATGAGCAGAAGGAGCATAAAAAGGACAATAGCAAAGACTTCAAAGAGAGAAAGAAACAGAAAGCAACACAATAGAACTCACCCATTGTCTGGTTAAGAAGAAGATTCTCAAATAAACAGCAGGGTCGGAACAAATTAGGTTTCGATCTAGATCTAGATTTATGTGTGGAACATCAAAAAATACTCTAGTTCTAGGCATAATCATAATGCCA
>NW_004797562.1:678513-681199 GCF_000002075.1 Aplysia californica | reverse complement strand
CCCCCCCCCCCCCCCCCCGTCCCCCGTGTCTTACCCGTTTCGATTTTCGCTGCCGTTTTAAATTACATGTACATGTATTTGATTTATAATAATTTTTTGGGTTCCAATGCGGTCGCGCCCCCTTTAACATTTCGCGAACGACTTGAATTCGTGGATTTCTTGAAAACTTGCGGGAACAGCAAATCAAGTTGTACACTGCAAAAAGCAACAACAAAAAACGATAGTTGTCAGTGGCCAGTGGGGTGTGTCCTTGACAACACACGATAATCCTTATTCAAAACCGGTCGCTGCACATTGGCCACCAGCAACAACGGTGTATGTATTGCCAATTTTTGTGAGATCGTGTATTATTCTGGCATTATTTATTAAAGGGGGTCAATAAAATGGAACTTATTATCTTATCTTTGTTTCTATTTTTATTTAGTTGCGATTGGAGTGGCAGTCAAAAGCAATACATGACTTATTAATAATATTAACCCCTTCAAATTGACTACTTTGACTCCCCATAGGCTGGAAATTTGCAGGAACTGCAAGAAAATCACAGATGACCTCCCTTGTTGGCAATAAGTGCCATTAGTGCTGTTGAATGAAGTCAAATATATAACAAAGTAGGCCGATATATTTTCTTGAAGGGAAAGGAATGGACTTTCCAATTAGACTAGTTGCAGGTTGTATTTGGAAGGAGAAAGATTTTGAGAGAGTAAAAATTTGCCTTATAAAACTAATATAGAAGGAGAAAAAAATCTTACCTTGCTCACAAGTATAGGAAGACTGTAACTGGTACATGTAATCCACTAGTACGACATTCTGCATACTGCCGGACCTCGTTGTAGCCCCATTTATACTTACAGCCCCGCTTACCGCCAGGTTTGACCAATGTACGGAGGAGAACTACGCCGTTTTTCGCCAATTGTCTGAGTTGAATGTAAATTTGCCCCGCAGTGCCTCCAGCGAATTGGCTACCAGAAGCACACACAACACGGCGTAGGCACCTGCACTGTAGGTGCTAGATCAGCTTTCCAACACACGTCTCTGCATGCTTGGCCTTTTTCTAGGTGTTTGTCGATTTTCTGTTGATTAGCGCTGATTGTGAAACGTTATTACTTGACAGCTTAGGCCAATATTAAAATTTTAAAAACAAAACAAATCGGAATGAAGTTTTAAAGTCTCCTGGAGACACTTCCAAAGGAGCTGCACCAACTCGGCCTGAGAACAAAATATCTCGCGTCGCTAAGTAGGCTACTCTGGTATTAGCCCAATGACCTATAAAGACTGGCAGGCGTTATTTAAAAAACAAAACCCTACGTCTATAGGGTCCTTGAAACATATAATAATATACAGCATAGTTTCTGACCCTGGCTGCCTTCAATTTGAATTAGCTTAATTAAAGTTTAGCAAACAACCGGTCCGGGCGTGGAACGTCAGTGGAGATACAAGCGCGTCAGTCACCCCCCCCCCCCCCCCTCCAAACTTCCCTCATACTGTTCATTATTAAAACAATAGCCCTTCCTCTCAGCTCTCGAATAAAAAAAGGGGAAGGGGGGGGGGGGCCCAGTGGTCCAAAAATAATAAACTGGGGGGGAGGGGGGGGGGATAAAAAGGGGGGAGGTGGCACATTCAACCTCATACCTCATACTCCTGTACTAGTAGGAACAAATCTGTTTCATAATAAGGAGCGGGGGTGCGCAAAAAACCCTGAAAAATAATAAGGGGGGAGGGGGGGGGCGTTTGTTCTATACCTTAGTAGAGTAGGTTATACACAGCAACACAACTTGTTCGGCAAACAATGCGCCATAGATGCCTCAGGCGTGCGTTTGAACAAATCGGCGCTTTTGCACAATGTATGTTTGATTGGTAGATCTAGAGTGCAGTGTATTTTCCTGAAATGTTTCCAGCAATTCTTCGGTAGGCTATAGCATCAAAGAAACGAAAACGCCTCTCATTTGACACTAAACTACTTTTGAAGGAAGAAGTCGAAAAGGGGCAAAAAGCAGGCATTGCAGGGTAACCTACCACTTGTTACTTCCCTTTGTCCATTGCTTGGTTCATGTTGGCCTAGGCCCAATTATTTAAACACAAAAAAGGCTTTCCCTGGGAACAGCGGCTGCTGACCTCGTCATTTTACTGGGAACAACGACTAGTATTTCACTAGAATTTCATTTCTTTGTTGCAGTTTATCTCAGCGTAATCTGCAACAGCATATTATAGCCGAGCTGTAGCCAGGCTAGATAAAGTATAAAAATTTAGTTGCATCTTGATTTAAACTGTTTGAAAAATGATAAGTTCTTCACACGCCCTCTCTTAATAATGTGTCTCTATAGTTGCTGGACTGAATCGTCCACAAACGTTTGCACAACACAACGGGTGACCCTGATACACGACTTCAGATTCAAAATTTAAACTGACAAGCAAAAACAAAGTTTGTTAAACTTTAAATGTATGGCATCAAATCAGGCTCTTCACAAGGCGCTGTGCTAATTTTGATACGCTGATTCCGAAAATGAAATCAATTTTTAGCCGCGATAATTATCTTAAAAATCGTGCAGCATAGTTTAATCCCGCGCGGCGGCAAACTTCGAAGGGATTTTGCGTCACAGCTTGTCTCAGTGAATCTTAAATTTCCTCCGGGCAACAAATAGTTCATCAGTCGGAGAAGCTGATTATGAACTCGACCCCCACCCCCCCC